>NC_025693.1:15040425-15040856 GCF_000633955.1 Camelina sativa
TTTTGTTTGTTCATGCTTAGAATCGTTTGCGTTTTTATTCACTTTCGCTTCTTGTCATGCATTCTTGTTTCTAGTTCTGTGACTCACTTCTGTTTTGCATTTTGATCATTCTAGGACTGTTAGATAAAAACACTCTTTGAATTGGCTTAACTTGTGACATCTTGATTGCATTTTGAGTGATAGTAAACTTTTCCAACTGGATTGACACCTTAAGTATTACAACGCATAAGGTTAATTGAACCTACTAGGAGACACAAAAATCTTAGTATCAATTTGGCGCCGTTGCCATTTGGGATTCTTTTTGCTACATTTAAGATTTCAAGTTTTGCAAGATTAAGTTCTATTACACAATCATTCTGAGTACTGACTTGCTTTGGTTTTCTACTTGTTTGTTTTGCATCTCAGGTACCTGTTGATTGCAACCTTGCATG
>NC_025693.1:15040916-15041164 GCF_000633955.1 Camelina sativa
AGTCCATGTGTACGTACACGTCACACACAATAGAACTGGTTTGGAACACAATACACGTCAATACACGTCACACAGATGCCCTGTTACGTTGTACGTACACAAATACATAGGTGTGGCACCGTGTACGATGGCGGGATAATACTAAATAGAATACATACGTTGATTATAAAATAAAATCCGGCATACACCGGATAACGGTTTGAGGTTCCAAAAAGAAAAAAACAACCATCAAGTACATAATATTTCTA
>NC_025693.1:15041264-15075120 GCF_000633955.1 Camelina sativa
ATATGTTTCGCCCTAAACGTAATATCTAACGAATATCCTGTTATCAATGCAGTTCTAATATCTTCTAGAATCCTTGTACGGCCTATAATTATTATAGGAACGCGGAATCTATCGCTACTTAATATGTTGTTTACGAAAGCTAAGAGGTTGGGTGCCTAAATGTGACCATCGGAGATGATTTATAAATATAAAACTATATAACTCGTACCTTCCCATTGCAAAACCAATTAAATATAATACTAAGACATACACAACCTGAAAGATGTTAGTGTAATAACAACTTTTAAAATTTCAGTGTACGTTCAAGAGTAAGTACGTGTATGTACAAAGGTTTATACTTTAAGGCCTTGTACGTATTACAGTTTGCAAATTGCGTGTACGTAGAATGGGAAGGAATAGTTTGGGCATTATCTCCCTTCATGCAATTTTTATTATGCAAATTAAATATAAATAAAGGTTTCTGACGCAGATTCTTCTATTACGTATCTACGTGGCGCCACCATAATAACGGATGTCAAATGCGTTATACACTACTTGGACAATTATTTCTCTTAAATTCCGCTAGGCTCTACTTAGGGTACACATGACAGCAGTAGGTTGGACGAAGTGACAACTCCTACCCCCAAAGTCGTGTTACCATAAACGTGATGTGATTTATTTCTCAGCGAGTTTTAATTAAACAGTAGTAAGTGACGTATGTCTCGGCACATTACAACAATGAACGGGTATGGTGTTAGCGAAATAAGTATCTCGTTAGCGTTCTATAAATTATAATTACCAGTCCCACTGAGTGCAACCTGAACTTTGAGTTCTTCAAACACCCTTCTGTACAAGTTGCAGTTCCTACTTAAAAACCACAGCAAGCTGGCGTCTGCGTCTCAAAAAATGCCTCATCTACCAGATGAGATGTTGATTATCATCTTCGGGTTTCTCGCAGTAGATGGTTTGAACTACCTAGCTCCAATAGTCAAGGCAGGACCTCGGGGAGTCAAAACAGCGCTTACGCCTCAAGTTCTCAAGGATGCTAACATCTCCAGCATTACTTGCCATCCTTCTTGGTTCCAAAAATTACATCATCGAAATCGTAGAATAAGAGAGGAAGGGATGCACCGGCGTATCTTCGAAAAATGCCTTGACGCTGGGAACAAAAAGGAAATCTATTACGAAGGTCTCCGGGTTGTTGCCGAGGAAAGCGACATTGAGGGAGGTATTGCACTTCTAACTCGTAACGTACCCGCAGAAGATGATGCCACACTAGCATGTGGGTTTTTTTCTATGTTACATGGGAACCTCGACATGGCGGGTCATTATCTTTACCTGTTTTTTGCATACCACTACCAACTAAATACAACTCAAACAAGGATTTTGGGCAGGGAGTTGTTCATGTTGCTGGGTAGATATCAGACGGCGCGAGAAAACACGTACAAGGATACATTCGTCTATCCGATTGCCCCTTTGATCCCTTCTCCGGAATGTGCTAAATTGTGTTTATTGGAGCATGGTCTGTACTCTCTCAAGTATCGAGACTATGACATGGTGTGCAACAATTGCGGCCTTTGGTGGTTGGCGAAATCTATATCCGAGATCCTTTAGTGATATTATCTCTTTAGATGTTTCGCCCTAAACGTTTCATCTAAATGTCTTCTGTAATAAACGCCGTACTAATATCTACGTCATAGGGTTTACGCGCACTGAATCCGGCCTTTTGTTTCCATGGTTTTCGATTCTAGTTATTTTTAAGCATGTACCAATTGATGTTGGTTCCTTTCCTTTTTTAACTGTTCTATCTTGCAAAAGAACTATACACAATTGATATATCTGCCTATTGTGTATGTACAACAAAGTGTGTGTGGGTACATGGGTGCTTACGTTTGGTACGAGAAATGTATTGTTTTGTTACAACTGTGCATTCGGTTGGTGAAGTCGGATGTGTACACATCTCTATGATACATAGGTATCGGGCCTCAATTTTAGTAAGCCCATTCGGTATGGATTTGTTGTTTATTTTCTTAAAAATAAGGCCTCAATTTTAGAGTTTGAGTTGAGGCCCCATTTAAAAATTTAAAAATTACATCGGACTTACTGAGAAAAACAATTTAAAAGTAAACAATACTTGATCTTTTCGTATTGGGCCTCCAATGTTGCTGGACCGGTAATTAAATTTTGGTTTGTTTAAACCAAATTGTGACTAGGATAACTCTACAATATCAACCATTGAATCAATTTTGTCGTAGTGGGTGGGCGCCATAACGTAATTAAGAAACCATTGGGAGGGGGGAAAGCATACATCAACAATAAAAATAACACAAAACCACGTACAAAACGTAAATTAGTTGTCTGTACGTACACTACGAATTAAAGGAAATTTGAAATATAAACCCGAAGAAAAACAAAAAAAGCGAAGAGTCGCGCTTATTAGAGAAGGAGAGAGGGGGAGTCGGTAGAAAGACGAAACTACTACTTGCGACGTTTTGTTTTATTTAAATAGCATAACCCTTTCTCCTTTCCAAACCCAGGGTAGAAACGAGTAACACGATATTATCAGAAAAAAACCATGGAGTTTAGAGTTGATGCCATCGCTGATCTTATACCAGGAAAAACGAATTGGATTATCCAAGCGAAGGTCTTGAATTCGTGGTATGTTACTGAGTTCTTTTGGAAGCGGGTTCTGCTCCTTGCTGATACACGGGTTAGTCCACTTTGCTTTGTAAAATATTTGCACGAAGTTGTTAACCAACGCAGTGGTCTTATACACAATTGATATGCAATTTGTAGGGTGACACAATCGAGGTGGCGTTTTTACCAGGGACCTATAAGAAAATGAGGAAGTATATCTATGATGGTGATTGGTATGAAATTAGGAATTTCAAGGTCATCCAGCCAACACTTAGGGAGAGGAATACACATCATCCTTTCCAAATCAAATTTACTGATGAGTCGACGATGGGCCTGCTCTCACCGGTGAATCAAAAACACTACTTCCGTTTCGAAGATTTGGGTGATATATCTCGAGGGAGAATTACCCATCCCATATCATTCGGTACGCTTATCTTCAATTTTCAATTACACAAATCGTTTGAAACAACGTTAAAAAACGTTTGCTAATTGATATATTTGTGATTATCACTAGTTTTTAGGCCTCATACTAAATAAATAGGTTAGTAGACAATTTCATATCAAAATACATAGGTCGTAACATTTAAAGTATGTGTCTACCCCGAATCAGATGTCTGTGGGTGTGTAGTTGGGGTGGAAGACAGAAGATTGCTCGAGGGGGCAAATGCGGCCAATGAAGTTGTCCTCACCCTACTGAATGGGAGGTAAAGGAGATTTGTGCTACCTTTTCAATACATTTACATTTAAAGTTTTTTCGTATGCCCATTCAATATTAACATGAGAAAATCGTAGGAATGAAACCCTCAAGTGTCGTGCCCTAGATGATTATGCTGCTCGCTTCATAAATGCTTGGGAAGCACTCGGGTGTCATCTTACTTTTACATCCGAACCCGTCTTTTGTATTTTGCGGTTCTGGAAGGTTGGAAGCTACGAAGGTATGTTCGATTTGATAGATCAGATAAGGAAACCAGCCTTGTGAAACCATATACAACTAATTTTGTAAATGTTCTGAAGGTGCTCCTTGCCTCGTCAACACAACCGCCTCTTCGCTGTTCTATATAAAACCAGATTTCGAGGGAATGGAACATCACAAGGAGATGTAAGCTCTTTGTTTTCCTACTAAAATATCTAATTGTATTTGTTGCTACTGTCAAATACGTTAATACACTTTCTATATTTACCGCAGATCTGAAATCGCTGGACGTTACTATATAGAACATATAATGGAGCACGTAGGGGAGAATGCAGTACCTTGAGAATAAAGGAACTAGATGGGCGAAAGGGAGAACTCAGGGAGTTTAGCATATTTATTTAAAGAACCGGCACAGATCTATGCAATTTATTAACTTTTTTTTCCCCGGTGTGTTTGTACTTTTGAGTGAACCCAATGTTACGCTGATTATGGATAATATATGGTTATGTTTTGTCAACAAAATATAAAATTTAGTACTCCGCAATATATGTACGTACATAACAATAGTTATCTACGATAAGTGAACATGTCAACACTATCCAACCATCGCATTATGTCCTCTCTAATGGACCATATAAAGCCCACAAACAGATATATTTTGCTTTAAAAAGCTTCTTATTCAAACAGAAAACCGTTTGCTTGAGATTTCTAAAAAGCCCACACGAGTAATAGGCCCATCTAGGGCAGCCGGGAACAATTTCTCCAACAATTATAGTTAAACAAAAATGTGGGCTTAGAAATTAAAAAGGGCCATCATAAACATGTTACAAAAAGCTATGTTGGCACTTAGGAAAAAAGAGTATTATCCTCACGCCAAGAAAAGATAACACGTCTATTGTCGCCCATGCACTACGTATTAGCTGGACATGTTGTACGGTTGTGGCCAACCTGTTGACACTGAGAACAAGCATGCTGTTTGCGGGGCCGCTTCGTCTCCAACGCAACCTCGACAAAAGACTTCCTCCTCGTCATCTTTGGCCTTCCTGGAGGATTCCTAACAAAAGGCGGTTTACATCTGGACGGTGTAATATCAGTAGGAACGATGCAGGATGTATCTATCGGCATTATCGCCTCCGCATACCCACTGCAGAGGCTGTCTCTGCGGAAGTATGGATGGTGCTGGTTTATAACTGATACGTTGGCCGTATATGCGGCTGCGATAGCATGTACGCATGGCATCCTCTCTAGATCAAAACGCCTACATGAACACCTCTTATACCTCAGATTGACAACATGCGTTGAGTTACCACCACTTACTTCAAATCGATCTTCATCAATTTCTTGAACCTTTAGACGCCTTGACTGTTCAATACGTGCCTATGAGTAAATCAAAGCGTAAGTTCATATAACCAAAACAACACAACATATCCACTAACATTTTTCATGCCTTTCGTTAACATATATATCGATGGATATGTTAATGAATGTCACACCTGTAACAGGTTCTCCACTCCTTTGGTGAGTAAAGTTGGCATTGCGGCAGCTTGTTTTCTCCTTGTAGCAAACCAACGTGTCAACATATTCCGAACAGCTTCTAGTAACTCTACAATGGGATAGGCTCTGGCAGGATTCAGTACTTTGTTAAGCAATTCTGCAATATTGCTCGTTGTGAAGTTGTACCTATCACCAGGAAAGTGCGCCCTGCTCCACTTGGTTACATCTGCACGAACCAAGTAAGCATGCAGTTGCGGATTTGCTTCTTGAATTTGCTGGAAGATTTCTTCGAAATCAACTACACGGTATGCTGCAGCTGCTTTTTTTACCAGCCGGAATGTTTCGCTCCCACTAAATCTCAGGATAATATTCTTGTGAAGATGATAAGTGCAGATTCCTCGACTTGCCAGGGGGTACACTTTAGCGATAGCTTTACCAATAGATTTATGCCGGTCAGATATCAGTGCAAGCTCTTCATCATCAGGAATTACACTACTTAATTGAGTAAAGAACCATTCCCACGACACGTCGTTCTCTGTATCAACAACCGCATACGCCAGAGGGAAAATATTAAAATTCCCATCTTGTGTTGTCGCTATCAGAAGAGTCCCTTTGAATTCACCTTTCAAAAAGGTTCCATCTACAACTACAACTTTCCGCATATACCTGAAACCCTTAATGCATCCAGCAATCGCAATGAAAACATACTTGAATCTGTCTTCTGCATCAACGACCAGTCTAGTAAGGGTCCCCGGATTAGAGGACCTCAGCCTGTATAAATATGCCGGTAATTCAGCGTATCCACTTTCAGGTGTACCCCTAACATACTCCCGCGCCTTTATAAGTGTACGATGTGCCTTCCAGTAGCCAAGCTATTATATGAAAATGGTCAGTAAAAGACATCAGCACTAAACAATATCAACTAGATCGAATTATATATATGTGCAGTGCAGGCCATAGAATCAACTAATTTCTGACAAACTCAACAAACTTAAGCTACGATCTGTTTGTACACCCTATAAACAAGTACACTCACAGAGCCAACCATAAAACAAACATATTAAAGTATTCCAGTAGCCAACCTGTACACCATATCGTAGGTTGAGCCCATCCCCAACAAGATTTGGCACAACAGAACTTCCCACACCACCAACATAATCCTTGTATAATTGACCTAGGATTGGTGGTTTAGCATTACGGCTACGGCCATATCGTTCCGTAACAGAGCAAGTATGTTCACGACAATATCTGCGAATATGAAACACCGGCGAATCACCCATGGTTGAAGCCCGTATTCTCCATTTACAACCTTTTACCCAACACTCAACGATTAACAAAACGGGCGTTGAATATCGAACATTGTAATCATATTTATCTAATACACTCAGCACCCTCAACCTTGCCACCAACGTTTCTTTGCTATCAAACTTATCCCCCACAGCAATATCACCACCTCCGTTTTCTATTTTGCGAACCTCCTTCTCAATTGCATCAGCTGCAGAGTTAGTCTTGCGGGTACGGTTATTTGATTCTGTGTTACACACATTTTCCTCTATACAAGACCCACCCCCAGATCCGTCGTCCAATGATTCCTCTGCTTCATCCGGGGCGAAGTTGGAGTACAGCAGATAGTCTTCATCCCCTGAACTTGCACCATCGCTGTCGTCACAGTAATCAAATCTACTGTTGTCCTCGTCATCTGCTTCATCTTCATCTAGATCATTTCCTACATTATCTTCACCGTCTTCCTTCCGACTCTCGTACTCATCATCTTTCTCTCCCATTTCCTCTGCCACGCCTACGAAATCATCTACAACGACTTCAGGGGTCTTGGGTGTTGGTTCTGGGGTTTTCGGTTTAACTTCCTCGAACAAGGTTTCACCAGATTTAGCTTCGATCTCAACGCATAGCCGGATGAGTTCACTCCTATGCTGTTTGAGAAAGTTTTGAAACTGCCGACCATTCGAAACAATCACCGGTGGCATATAACATCCGCTTTTTTTATATCTATCTAACATATAGCTCAACTTTATCGCGGAAGTTCTTTCACAGAAACCAAAGTCATCGTACACCATAGCAGTAAAGTCTTCAAACTTTGTTTCTTTATCGGCAACTATAATCCTGCACCCTTTCCTAGTATCAACATCAAACAACCAGCGCTTTTTGTCTACCCTCCACCTCCCACACGCCAATACGATATCTTGCTCTTCCATGGATGAACCGAGATCAAAGATTAAAGAAACTGAGTAGGAAAAAGACGTTTGCTCCGGCAGACAAACAGAACACGATTGATGAATCTGCTACAAACTTTATTACATGAACACCATAGATCGGAAGAACAGTAAAGGTGTTTAGATCTTCTTCCAATAAGTCTATCGCAACGCTCGACTGTCTTTGCCAGCTCAAACAAATTCGTGTTATTCTGGTAAGACTTTACAGCTGTCAATCTTGCTTACTAAATCTACCACGGACAAGAAGCCTACCACAACACTACGAAAACTATTTCAAAAAACAAACAAAGTATACCAAAAATATCTGTAAGGAGAGAAGGCTGTCGCATAAATCTGTCGCAACAGGCCATTAGTCTACCATAAATATCTTCCCACCCTGTTACGTTTGCCGCTACACGCGCTTAAAACAAAAGTCTATCATCAAAGGGAAATTCCTCTACCAACTTAATCTAACGAATCGATTTCATGTACGTCGACCGATAAGTGTACCAACACTACAACTAAGTGTACCATCTACAGTGACCGATAAGTGTACCAAGACTACAACTAAGTGTACCAAAAATATCTGACGTACACCTTTAATCAGTCCACGTGTATAAATCTACCATCAAAGGATCGATAGACTTAGTCCCAACTTCCAATGTTTTTTTTTTTTCTAATGGCATTAGCCGTAATTACGTGTTTTCTCAACACTAGTTTCAGGGGTAGTATAGGTACAATGTGTTAGTCTAGTAATTACAAACAATTGTATGTTACTTTTGTAATAAGGAAGCTTTTATGCAATATTCTAGTAACTCACCCCTTTATGAATTGCACAAATTTTATGAAAAAATAAATGATTTTGGTCTTGGAGTTTTATGGGTTAATAATTTGTGTGGTAGTCTAAAAAAAAGGTTTTTCAGTGGAAGAATGTGAAGAAGTTGACAAAGAAGAAGAAGAAGAGTATAACGAAGAATCTGATGGTAAAAGTAACAATGACAATTACCATAAAATTTTACAATGAAAATGACAAGAAAGAATATAAAAAATAAGAAAACATTGAATAAAAAACATGAAAACATAGGTGGTAGCAATCAATTAAATATGAAAACGAGATAAATTCATGATTATAAAATTGTTTCGTTTTTCTGGTGGTCAAAAAAATGGTTTAGGATATGTGAGGTCACCAGTTTGATCCGTCCCACCGGGATGTCGAGTTAGATTCATGATTTTTTTTATCAGATTTGATTTTATAACACAACTGATTTTTATATTTTTCAAACTTGTGTATCTGAAATTTATTTTTTTTCTTAATACTAACTAAAATTTTTATAAAATAATATTTCATCAAAGGTCATCAATCATATATAAGTTCATCAAAATATATCAAATAAACCCACGCGTAGCATGGGTTCAAAACCTAGTAATATAATAGAGATTACCATTAAAAGATGGTCGAGATAACGATTAAATTTCGCACAAAATAAAAAAATGAATAGAAAGATAAGTTAAATTTTCTTATTATTTAATGTTTTGAACTTAATTTTTTCCAAAATTAAACTCAATGATATATTGACTTTTATTTTTATTTTTTTTAAATATAATCAATTGTTTATTTGTCAATAATATAATTATATTTTTCAATCGTCGAGCCTACGATCGAATCACCGTCACTCCGCAAACGCCGACTCAGATCTTCAGCCTACAGATTACTGGGGTTAGACGGTTAGTTTTTGGTGCTAGAATTAGGGTTTACTAATTCTTACATAACTAAGATTAGCTATTATCACATAAATCATTAGTTGCATAAGACTCGAAGTGACATACATATATATATTAGTGTATAAGCGAGCAATGTGCACGGTGGGATTGCAACACACGCCCATCAGGATCAGACTGCTATTGCCTGCAGAGCTGCATAATGATGGCTACTGATGCTTCAAAACAAAAACTCCCAATTTTGATGTCCACCCCATTTTGTTCAATTTATGAATATTTTGTTGCCAAAATTATGCACTCGTTAAAGGCTAAAAGGGAGAGCGGAGTCCCTCGCTTGTCTCAAGATTTATTTAATATCCCTCCTTGGAAATCAAGTATATATAGTACTATATATATATATATATATATATTTCCTATGTCAATTTTACTTTTCCATCATGTTATATATTTATAATATTTGACTTTTTGAGTCTCATTGCAGATATGTTCCTTGGCTCATATCAGATTCCAAACAACTGGTTGTTCCTTGGCTCATATCATATGTATCTTATAATCCCAAACAACTGGTTGTTCCTTGGCTCATATCAGATTCCTCTAACGTTGGATTTCAAGTGGGTAGAAGTCCGTAGAAAAACGATTGGTGAAGTGTGGACGGATGGTCATCAGAGCGAGAAGATTAGTGAAATGAGACATTGTGTTTTCAAGCCGTTTTCTATAAAAGGCAATACATGGGAACTCCACCAGTTTTCAAGTCTGGATTTTATGGAAAAATCTGTATACGTGATGCATTGCAGTGAGTATACAGAACCTGTAAGAAAAAGAAACAGGCCTAAAAAAGAGATGTTAGGGGTTGGTCCTCAGCCCCATCATGAGTCCCGGCCCATGATCTTAGAAAAAGCTCAAGACAAAAGGATTACATTCGTAGAATGTGGACGGGACATTTCGGTCATTTTATGGACGAACCGACACATTTTTCTATAAATACAGATGTACGACACCTAAAAAAGAGAGGAAGAAGAAGGAGACAAATCTCTACTGATTTAGACATCAACAAGAGAGAAAAATTGATGCACCATTTATCAGGCCCCCAACTCCTAACTCGCTCATATCGCGATCTAAGCGTTACTTCTCTTTTATGTGTCATGTTTGTTGTTGTCTTTGATTTGACACACCGTTATAATGATGTATGTGATACGTTGCAACAAAGAAGTTACATCAAAGAAGACTTATAAAAAGTGTCACAAAAAGAAAATGGCCTCAGAAAGATAGACTGATTGAAGAACCACTATCAGGTACTTTTGTAGTGTTCATTCATATGTCATGTAATTTTTTTTTTTTTTTTTTGTTATTCTAACTCTCAATTTTTGGGGTTTTGAAAACTAAGCAGCAGAGTATGAACAAACTGATTGTTTCATAAGGTTGTACTCGGAAATGGAAAGTTTGTAAAGGTAATAAACATGTCTTCTTAATTTTGCTCATAATATAGATACGCTAGCTCCAGCCTTAAAATCTTTGCCATACTAATGTCACAGGGCCGTTGCCTTGTTCGTGACGTCAGCTCATCATAACGTTGATAAGAAAGATATATTTGCATCTGTATCTGAGGAGATACGCCAAACAGATGGAGAATGTCAAATCACATACCCTAACAAACGGGTATGTATCTTTAATAGATAGTACATATCTTTTTTTATGAGTCATTTCATTCATGTATCCAGATATCATACGATGATGATATGAACTGTACAGGGGAAAGTTGAATAATGATCTCTTCCTTTATTTACGTTTTAACTTTGAACTGTGTAACACTACATATATTAGGAGGCAAACCAGTCAAAAGTGAAGCTTGAGAACGAAGGTCTAGTGTTTTACAAATGTTCGGTTCATTGCAACATTGTTATTCAATTCTTATTTTTTCTTTCGTTTTTTATGTTGTTATTGAAATTGAATAGGTAATTTAGGTATACATAAACTCGATAGCTTCGCGCAGTTGCACTCAGAAACTGGAAGTTTTGAAAGGTATATATGTTTTTGATATATAACTCCTACTAAAAGTTTTCTTCTCTAAGGAGATGCATATAGAGATGGAGAATATCAAGTCACATTTCCTTAATGGTAACCATATAAAGGTTACGCTTGAGAAAGATTTTTAGAGTATGTTAATCTTTGGCAAGATGTATGATTTCTTGGGTCCTTTCCTGAACTTTAGAGCATTAGACATCATCTAATACATTATCGAGGTCCATTAAGATATAAATATCAATGTAATGTCTCTGTAATGCTATGAACTCAGAGTTCTTCACCTTCTTTCGAATCACTAACATCCATAAACCAAAGGCGAAAAAAATCTACTCTTTACTTCGGTATGATACTAACAAAACTAAACACAAACATAAGGTAAACCAACATCACCTCGAAACCAAGTCAGCTTCTCATAATTTGATAGTTTTCTCTATGAGCAGGGTAAAAAATTAGCACATGCATGACCATGGTCCATGGAGTTGTATACTAAATAACATGTTATAATATGTTAAGACACAAGTTACACAAACCCTAACTAGTCAAGACCAAATTTCTCATAAAGAACTTTATCATAAGGTGCTGGCGGTGGTGGCAGATCTAAACTTCGACTGTACTCATGCCACAGTCCAACATGCATTGGCTCTTCACCATCATTCACCAAACCACCCTTTCCTCCTACAGCTCTGTATTCGGTTACCAAGCAGACTCTTTTCTTATGATGTTCTTCAGCATGGCCATCAATCTCCTTTCTTTTGTTGTTATGAGGTTGTTGTGAGCAACCATTGTTGATCAGTGGCGACACAGGAGGACAAGGCTCCACAACAACAGTTTGTTGTTCAAACAAGCTGTGTTTGAGATCTGTTCCAGTAATCTTGCCATTGAGGAATTCCAAAATGTCATCTACAGTTTTGTTTATGGATCTGTATATCTTTTCGACTCCTTTGGCACTAACCACCCTTGAAAAATTTTTAGAAACGTCTGTAAAATCCTCAACCTATATAAACAACACAGAATGAAACAAAAAAAATAAATCAACTGAAGTGATAAGAGAAAAAAAAAAAGGAAGAATGTGAATGTAATTTTACAGTACAGATTTTTTTACATTAATAAGAGCTCTTTTCCTCCTTTTAGATATCCAAAGACCTTTCAGCACACTGGCGCAGAGTCCTTGCTTCCATAGGAATTTCACAGATTGCAACTGCAATACACGAAAACATATTTCATTATAACAATTAACAAATAAGCATGTTTAGGTTCAAAGGTAAAAGAAGATATATAGCACCTTAATAAAGAATGTTGCAAACAGTTTACCGAGAGATTCTTGATTACGTCCTCCCCAGTTCAAGAACTTTTGAGTCCTCTTCTCCACGTTAGGAGGATCTATTCCATCTGTGAAAGACAAAGAGGAAAAAGATGATAATTAGATCAGTAATTAATGTAATTCTAGCTCAAAGAGACTTTGTCAAATGTTGAATCTGCCATTAAATCATTCTATATAGTTCTTTTGTCTTATGTGTGGATACATATATTACCTTTAAAAAGTGTAGAGAATGGAGGTAAAATGGGAGGGTTTTGAGTCTGGCACATAAGACAAATTAAAGGAGAAGCAAACTAGACTTTTTAGAGACAGATGAACCAAACACTCAAAATGTTAATCCAACAAGAGTAACTGCGTTTGACCTGTAAATGATGAGCGACTAGCATTGTGATAGAAATAGAATTCAGGGTTTGGAGTGACGCATCGTTAACCCCATGTGCTTTGGCCCAACGCTTAACCTAACACATGAAGAATAGTCACATTAGTACTAAACAATTGACAGCGCACTTGAACAATATGCAAACTATGGATATATATCCACGTACAGAGTTCCTTTAGAATATATAGAAACTGAAATCTTACCAACAAACAAAGTTTCTGAAACCTGTCATCAATTTGAGATATAATGCGAATGATCTGTGAATTTAAAATGCCGTCTTTGCATTCGACTGTCACATCATAATCAATACCAGTCCCTTGATCATTGAATTTTACAATTGGCACCCTAGCAGCGAAGATAGATACGACATTCCTAACTAAGCCTTCCCCTACAAAAAAAAAAAGTGTAGGTAAGAAGATGAAACTCAAAATCATTTTGAGATTAATGTTACATTCACTTGTAACACTAATAATAATAGTTTCATTTCCCATAATGGAATCAGCAATTAACAAGAATAGAACAAATATCTTACTCTCCAACGAGCGGAGCTTTTCCGCAAATCTTTCGAGTATCTGAAGCTTCTTTTCATGAGGAAGTTGAGATGTTCCGTTACCAAAGACAATAGACACATCCAAATCACTCAGAGAGGTATACATATCCATCACGAAAGATCCATACGCCTCAAGAACCGGGCTGCTCTCTTCTGAATCACCTTATATATGAACACAAAATTAAATAAAACCTCTGCATGCTAACTTTCGATATAGGTCGAGAAAATTATATAAAAAAAAAAAAAGACTACATGTTTAAATCTTATATTACCATAGATATCAAGAGCCCATTGCATTAAGGTTTTTCACCAATTCCTTTCTAGCATCGTAATCAGCAGGAACCGGTCGAAAAGAGCAGTAGGCATCATCTAATACCTTATCAAGGTCCAGTAAGATATAACTATCAATGTTATGTCTCTGTAATGCTATGGATTCAGAGTTCTTCACCTTCTTTCGAATAGCTGACATCCATAAACAATATTGATTGTATAATCTGTAATGAACACAATCTTAGAACAAAAAATCAGCAAAGAGTAGTTATAACCTTTACTCCAAGCTGTTGTTTCCTCAGTCACATCTTTTTGAGAGTCCATAATATACCTCTCTGTCTACCTATACTAGTTTTTTCAAGAAGCAGAGCTATGAAACCTGCAATAACATAGCTTCTTCTTCATTATGGGAAAGGAGAAGTACATTGAACAACTGGAGTCAAATATAAATTCTCAATTTCATGAGAACCTAATTTTTTTTTATAAAACTATGATCTAAAGGAGCTTTTTCTTACATTGCAGTTACGCTAAGAGCCTAAGATCATGTTTCTATCAAAACGAAAGGTATGGTGTTGAAGACCAAGGGACGCAGAAAGAAAGCAACTGGTTAGGATACAGAGGACAAAGCGACGAACCTAATCGGAGCAAGTACGTACAGTTGCTATCGGCAAGAGAGACGAAGGTGGCTGTCTCGTTATTCGTTAATACTTTTTTTTTTTTCGGCTAAGTAGGTTATTACGAACACTATCCAGTGGTAGGTGTAAGAGAGTGGTTTAGCACCATTCGGTTAACCCGATTTTGAACCAAGAATAAACCATTTTGATATTTTGGGTCTGGCGGTCCAATAAGAAATCTAGTTTCGAGGAAAAAGCCTGATTAGCTCGGAGATCCATGGTCAAGAAACCGACCAAGGACGTTCAGAAGACATCATCCAACCTTATACTGTACATAAGGTCACCTTAAAAGAACCCTAACTTGCAATCCAAGCGAGTGAGATTTCCTTTGTAACATCTGAGCTGTTCATGATCAATAAAAGAAACCGGCTTTAATGATTCTCTAGTCCATCTAATTTTTCCGGTTAAATTTAGGGGTGAGCAGTAGGCATGCTTTCCATATTTTTTAAAAGGTTAATGTTAAAATTTTGTAAATGTATTTCATATGATATTTTGTTCAAAAAAAAAAAAAAAAAACTAGTAATTATTATAATCTACTAAGCTAAACCTGATGTGAAACAACTCTGGTTTGATTCGAACAAAACTTATCTCTAACTTTAGGTTAAAAACCACTATCATCACCTCGAAACCAAGTCAGCTTCTGATAATTTGAAAGTTTGAACAGAGTAATAAATTAACACATGACCATGGAGTTACAATCTGAATATAAGCGTAACGATTTATTTATTTTGGTTTTAATGAAGTTTACATTCTCATTGTTTTCTGATACATTAGACAAGAGGACGCAGATACCGTATAATAAAGTACATCATGCATCATCACATTAATAGCTAACACTAACATGGCTCACACGAAGGAAGTTTCAGAATGTGATGACTTGTTTAGGTTGCCTACCTAGCTTCCCGAGAGCTTTATCGAGAGCAACAGGGAACTCGTCGAAGGGAACCAATTCCGTTCTGTCAGAAGAAAACAGCCATTGATCTTATATGGTAGCCTAGATAGTTTTTCATGGGAGCTAAGAATCTTTATTTAAGAAAAGGACTCACTCGTATTTTAGCTTTCCGTCTCGTGCAAGCCCGAGGAGATAGTCTATCATCTCTCTGCATTCTTTTACTTTACCCATACTCAACCAACTCTGCAGCCAGAATCCTCTCAAGGCCAAATCCTGTAGGGCAATCAAACTTTAACACAGTGCATAAAAGCCATAGATCTTGACACTCAACGACTTTCAAGTGAGAGAAAGCAGAAAACTGGCTTGTGCACTTGGGAGTACATTTTCAACTATGAATGAAGATCTAAATTTACTACTCTAAGACATATTGATGCCAGTATAATTTTTCCAAATGATCTAGCAATTACCTTAAAGATGAAAGATGTTGTTGACACAGTGATTGGCTTCTTGGACATCCCACCATATGTTACCATGGTTCCTCCTTCCCTGAAATATTTATGTTTCCACTACCTTCAGCACAGCGATAATTCATTTAACTAGAAGTATGTAAAAACGGAGATGTTCACTGCACCTGAGATACTTGAGAACAAGAGAAGCAGCATTGCCACCAACACAGTTGAATCCCAGAGCTGGTTCAGGTAAGTTACCCTAGACCACAAACACACATATGTTAACCTTTCAGATACTCAGCAATTTCTGCGATAGAATTGCTAGACTTAAAATCTTACCAAAAGACTTTTCACGTTCTTTACATTCAGTTGACTCTCTGAAAACACTTCATCTGCACCTAGAGCTTTCAGCTGCTCTCTTGCTTCATCCGACCCAGCCCTAAAATCAGTACCACACGACAGTCTACTTGACAAGAGCCGCTTTGATTGTTCGTAACCAATATCTTAAATTCAAGTCATAATATACATCACCTGTCACGAATAATGTTGATGGTACTGATGCCACGAAGTCTTGCCAACTGAATCACACATTGACCCACTATACTTGTTGCACCATTCTGTACCACAGAATCACCTGCTTCAGAGGATTACTTGATTAGAAGAAAAAAAGCAAGTAAGGAGCAATTACATCAAAGACATAAGATAACATTCCAAACCAGAATTTAAGTTCACAAAGTCCTCAAGCATCCTTAAAGCCGTCAATGGATTAACAGTGATCGTCGCCGCATACTCCATTGGACACGCTTTATCGATTTTGTGCCACACACTCTCCTCCTTCACAACATACGTCTGCCAAGTCCCTAGTTCCAGAGAGATTTCCATCACCATGCTTCAAAAACTCAAAAGTGATACCACTAACTAAACTGTTTTACAAACTGACATCCAAATTTCAGATTCCTCCTACCTGAAGATGGTGGAGATGGAATGACCCAATCACCAGGAGAAAGACCATTGACCTTAGAGCCAACTGCATAAACTTCACCAACACCTTCATAACCACCAACCGCTGGTACCGGTGGCCTCACCGGATATACACCTAAAACAATCATCATTTCCCCAACACTGAAACTCTCACTATCTAAATCATACTTAATATACAAAACCCTTAGCCTTCCTAGATTAACACACAACAATGGCTATTGAATTAGAGAAGAAGAGGAAACAATGGAGAATTTGTAACCTTCAATTCGATTGATATCAGAGGGATTGATCGGCGCGGCGATCATTTTAACACAAACATCGTTTTCTTTCACTTCCACCGGCCGGAGATTCACCAATCTGTCTTCACCAAAAAAGAGAAAGTGTTGAAATATTGGAGATTACGCGTACGTATGTATATGCACAGAGTAAGCGTGTATACGACGAACCTGGTGACAGAATCGGGAGATCCGTGTTGTTCGTACACGATGGCCTCGGACGGTGGTGACATAACGGTGGAGAATGATTTTAAACAGATTATTGGTGTTTTCCCGCATCGTTTTGACCTGAAACTCGCCGCCGATGAGAATTTTAGAGCTCGAATGGTGACTGACTTTATCAACGCCGCCATATTTCTCCGCCGTCACCACACTCTCTCTCTCTCTCACAGCGATTCGGGCGGGTAACGACNTTTTTTTTTTTTTTTTCTACTTGTGAAAGAATTAGGAATATCGTGGAGATTTTTGTATAACGACGTCGTTTCAGCCAACGGTTTGTTTTTTTCTCAAACCAAAATAGGGTTGGAAAAACTGTAACCGGAAAATCAAACCAAACCGGAATTATAATATTGGAACTAATACGGAATTGGGATTTTATCCTTGTGTTGTCGTTGGGACTTCGGAGGAAATTTGTTCTTATATACGATGAACCAAATTAAGGATACAGAAAACAAAAAATCGAAAAGACCCAACCGAACCAATCCAAAATGTTAGACCAAAACCAAATGAAAAAATTATTGGTTTGATTATTTTAAAGCCAAACAAACCATAACAAAACCGATGTCAAAACTGAAATGTGTGAAAAATGTATGTTATGTATTTGATATAATTTGGCTTATCCGGCTATTGAAAATGTCATAACACAATACAGTTGCACATTAATGGAGTAGCGACTAGCGAGTAGAGGGACAATTCATAAAGACGATGATGAGTCAGAACATTTTGTAGAGTGACCTGTAACAGTCTCATCTTGTTGGGTCGCCTTAACGTTTCTTCTTTGACAATTATCTTATTGCCTTTTTCCTTAAAAAACATAAGTGAATCTATGAATAGTTTACGTTAGGGTATAGTGAAACATGAACCGCAATTTCTGTGAACTATTGGCCCTTCATTTTATTTTATTTTGTTGTATTATGTTTAGGTTGTGTTGTTTTTGTATGTTACAAAAATATGCAGGGTGTGGTTGGTATCCCCTTACCATTTTTTTTGTTTTTTTTGGTTCTCTGGATGTCTTTGGTGTATTTAATAGAGTTCATGATATTTGGGGTATGACTGGTATCCCCTTTTACCAATCTCTTTCTTTCGGCTACCTCTATTTCTTATTGCTACATTTTATATCACAAATTGGACATTTGGTGTTGCTATTAGGTTATACATAATACATTTAATAAAAGTTTATCATCTAAAATTGATGAGCTCAGAGCTTAACAAGTTAATCAACATGAATTAAGCTTAGAAATTCTTATCATCCTCTATATATTAATAGATAAGCATTCTATTGAAAAATAAGAAGAAAAATATACTCTTTTTTTTTAACATCTTCTTTATTAACTTTAATATGAGACTACAAATATATCATTGAGCATACAAATGAGAGTTAGTTCTACAATTCATACAAACAAAACTTAATTAACCCAAAATAACCGGAAAAGCGAATTACACGTTGCTTTCTTTATTAGATAAGCCTTACACGCTAACAGATTTACCAATCTGTTATTTTTCTTGATCGTATTCGTCTTCAATCTAATTTGATCTTCTTGTTTGGCTATCATTTCTTTTATGAAACTCCAATACTTTTTTTGAAGATCAAAAGGTTGCGATCCATCAGTTACATTGCAACCCATATAATCATTTCCATCTCTGGCGCAAGGGAATGGCATTGTTGTGGTTGTAATTATCACCCATGTGTGAGTCATAATCTCTATTCTCTTGTTGATAATCTTCGTTGACTTCCAGAAATGAACGGTCCTTATGATTGCTTCATGTAACTTCTCCGACGGGTTGTCCTCCATTAGTAAAAGGAAAATGAAAGCCCGGATGTGAGAACGCCTCACACATTTTGGGACAAAAAATCTTATAACTTTCGTCATCCAATGTGTTTGGCCATTGATCGTCGTCATAACTACCACCTTAGAGATAACTGATCTGTAATTGATGTAGCTGAAGCAACATCGTATTACGACCGATGTTTTAAGCGTTCTGATGTGAGATCGGAAGATAGATAAACTATCCCATTGGTGAATCCTTCCACAAAGTATTTCCCGAATCACCATAGGGTTGAAAACAAGAAGAATCACAAATGTGATTCCATACTGAACTGTCTTATTCCGGCGAAGGAACAAACTCCAATAACAAGAAGCGATTAACGATTGCAGGTTTTGATTGAGAAAACCCATCCCTCGTTTGCTTTATTTCAAAGATTAAGAAACTAATTATAAGCAAAGGAAAGAAAACAACAAGAGTATGTCCGACGCTGGAGCCGACATCGGCCGGAAAATCTGTTAACAAAAATTGACAGTTTTGTCACCTCTTAGATCGCACTGTTTTAGAGAGAAAGAAAAGGTTTTTTTATTAATAGTTATACTTATATGTATCATGTAATATGATTATCTATATACATGGACAATATATACACACATGTACCAGAATTTTTTTTTTTTTGACAACAAAAAATTAGCTCAAACGAGCCAATTGGAAGGAAAATCGTTTACGTACAAAATATGATACAGAGTAGTACCCGGTTGGCGTGCCAGAGAGTCCTTACTTACATTTGCGTTTCTGGAGATATGAGATAAAGAGAAAGACGGAAATTCTGTCTTGTCTATCTTGATGTCGTCTAGGTACGCCGACAAAGCTGGCCAGTCCGAAGGAGAAGATACAATCTTCACCAAGTCTGAACAGTCTGTATAGAACGTCACATCTCTGAGATCATGTCTGATCATGCACCGCATAGCCCAGATGAAAGCTTCTACTTCAGCATGTAGGGAAGAGAGACTTCGTCGAAAATTGGTAGCTCCTCTAGTCAGCGTCACGTCCTGAAATGATGAACAAATTCATCCCGCACTGGCAAGCTTTTAAATATTCATCTTTTAAAATTTCAGTATTGTGATTGCTCTATTATTTTTTATCGGATATTGAATTTTAATTTTTTTATTATGCTTTGTGAAGCTATAAACATTTTAGTTTTTTTGAGTCGATTGGAAACAAATAACAAATCAAAATGATTTTTTGGGCAAACCAATCGAATGAATATAACAAAAATTTTCCCCAATTAACCATAGTTTGAATACCAAAAAGAAGGGAAAGCAACAACCAAAAAACTTAAGAACCAACACCTTTTTAATTTTTTATAATGTTAGTCAAGAGACAATTGAAAATGTCGATTACCAAAAGAAAAAAAGTTGCACATTAATGGAGTAGCGAGTAGATGGACAAGTCATAAAGATGATGAATCAGAAACTGCCAACAATTTATAAAAGTGACGTGTACCTGTTTCATCTTCTTGTTAGGTCGCTTTAACGTTCTTCTTTGCCAAATTATCTTATGCCTTTCTTCCCTAAAAAATAATAATTGCTGCTATGAATTAAATTGTGTAAGTAATAGTGAAACATGATGTGCAAATCTATAAATTCTTGTCCATTGATTTTGTTTTCTCTTTTTGTTGTATTAAGTTTAGGTGGTATTGTTTTCATATGTATATCAAAGATATTCGGGCTGTGATTGATGACCCTTTATGTAATATCGATTTTTGGTTTTTCACTTTCTCATTGGAAATCCTAAAAATATTAAAATTTTCAAAATTAATTATTGTGAAAAAGTTTATTTAGAATATCATTCAAAAAACACTCCATCGTAAACTCGCAACAAACAGATTTTTTTTGAAAAATAAAAAAATATCCATAGATTTCGATGGAAATTGTTTGAGCCATTTCGGCAAATTCATGTCAAGTTGTCAACCTAGTCTGATTGCGTTCTCGTCGACTGTCAAAAACATTTCTGATGAATTTTCGATGGCTATTCTATTCGTTTCCGACGAGCAATTTTTGGAGAACTTTAATTAATGATCTAAGTTTATATTTCTTATAGTGCAAGTTAGGATTGGTGAAGACCATTTGAGTGATTCAAGAGTAAATTCCCAACGTGTCTTTTAGTCTTTATATGACACGTTAAACTCCTAACGTGTCTTATATATAGCTGATAAACTTATTCTCCATTCACACAATAGTGGAGATGGTTACTTGCATGCAGAGTTTAACTTGTACACGTTACTCTATGCATGCTTTGGATCGATGCGAGTTAGCTAACTCGATCTAATCAGTTCACATTCTTGCTTGTATCATCCTCGACCAGACTCATATCGACGATTTCACTACAACAATATGATATGAAATCCTCTTCGATGTCAGAAAAAGTAGATTATGCTAATGTAGATATTGCTCCTTGTAGTACTATCACTATCCCATCTTTTCTTTCTTCCCCCACATCTAGTCTAGGGGATAAAATTGGGCTTGGTTATAGAAAATTAAAGAAACTAAGCTGCCAATGTGAAGATTGATGTGACATTTTCAGCCCCCACCACACACTCACACCCACAATTGGCACATGATGGATAAGATAATAACCCGTTAAGATCTTTTTATTTTTCTTTCTCTTTGTTCAATCTTCACGTGGGTTATGGTCCTACTTGTGTTTGAAATGTAACCATAATCTTCTCTGTGCTTATTATCCTTCAAATAATCTTGTCCACAAGGTCTCCGACAAAAGTGTTTGAATCTACAGTAAAACGGTCTGATTTTTTTTACCCAAGTTTGATCGTGATCGATTGGTATGATCAGTTTGCAGTGACTGAACAAGGTATATAATTTTTACGGCGGTCTAAGAAATAAAAAATTGTCATCGAGCGGAATATGAGTAGAAAAAGCAGTGTGTAATGGGGCTAAGGCCAAGGGTTTACCAGTTACATGCTATTCTTTGTTTTTTCTATTTCCTAAACGGGTAAGTTACTGACAGTAAGTTTTATGTCACACCATTGAACAAGTTACACATTATTTCTCAAACTCTTTAGTCTAAAACTGCAAAATGCAAATGGCCAAACTGTATGTTGGTGTTAGTTTGGTTTGTGCCTCTAATTTGGCAGTGTACCAAACCGATTTAATTACCGGTGCTAGCTATCGTTGTAACTTATTTTGTCTTTATATATAGAAACGAAACATTGCGGAAGGACGTTAAATGTTTGAAATTGTTATTTTTGGGGAAAACGTATAGAGAGATAGAGTAAAAACGTTTGACAATGGAATTTTTAGAAAAAATTCAACCAAAAGTGGTTGGTTTTTGTTTTGTGATTTTATTTGACCTTTCCATCGCTAAAGTATATGTTTCTATTTAACATTTTCGCATGAAATAGCTTACGGTGAATGGATAAGGACTTTAAATTTTACATACCAATGTACCATTACGTAAATAATGGGAGAATTCCTTTATTAACATTGGGTTAATTCTGCTTTTGGGTTTTGGTTTTGGCGTTTTCAAATGACAACTCACTCCCACAGATAGTCACTGACACAAAACAGAAACTTTTAAAAGAACAGCCATCACTCCCACACATTTGTGTGTTCTTCGAGCTTTTTAATTTAATTACTAGATTATGACCTGTATTAGAGTTGAAATTTCTTTTATTTATATTATAATTTTAAAATAAATTATAATTTCTATGATTGTTTTTAATTTTTTTTGGATAAAACATTATGCAATAAAATCATATGCTAAATATGATAGTTTGAAAAAACACCTATTTTGTAAGTTTTATATTGTTAATTTTGTAATTTTAGGTATGAGAAATGGTTATATTTGTTGTTTGTTTTTATTTTAATTTTTGAACATGTTTGGTGAATGTGTTTTAATATAACCTGTGCTTAGGTAATATTTTATTTTCAACTGCACAATAAGATTATGGAAATTACGGTTAAGTATGATAAATTGCTAAGATTTTATTCTTTTTACGCCTAACAGTATATTTTTATGCCTAACAATATATATTTTGTAACAATACATGGAAACTAAAGGTTTTATTTTGGAAATTGTATAAATCATTGGAACATTCTCTTTAAGAGAATTCTTTGGGATATTCTTAAGTGTATTCCACAGATTCACCAATTAATCTATAACTTTTTTGTAACCAACTTATATTTAATCTATAACCTATTTTGTAACCAACTTATAAAAATTATATAGTCTACAAAAAAAAGTTGTGTACTTCCGTTTCATTATATAGGAGATTTAGGAAATCACGGTTAAGTGTGATAAATTGCCAAGATTTTGTTCTTTTTTTATGCCTAACAATATATTTTTATGCCTAACAGTATATATTTTGTAACAATACATGGAAACTAAAGATTTTATTTTGGAAATTCTTTAAATCATTGGAATATTCTCTTTAAGAAGAT
Source organism: Camelina sativa (assembly GCF_000633955.1). Taxonomy (NCBI): domain Eukaryota; kingdom Viridiplantae; phylum Streptophyta; class Magnoliopsida; order Brassicales; family Brassicaceae; genus Camelina; species Camelina sativa. The sequence goes on from NC_025693.1 coordinate 15,064,470, forward strand.
TCCTTGGAATATTCTTAAGTGTATTCCACAGATTCACTAATTAATCTATAACTTTTTTGTAAGCTACTTATATTTAATCTATAACCTATTTTGTAACAAACTTATAAAAATTATATAGTCTACAAAAAAAAGTTGTGTACTTCCGTTTTATTATATAGGGGATTGTAACAATACATGGAAACTAAAGATTTTATTTTGGAAATTCTTTAAATCATTGGAATATTCTCTTTAAGAGGATTCTTTGGGATATTCTTAAGTGTATTCCACAGATTCACTAATTTATCTATAACTTTTTTGTAACCAACTTATATTTAATCTATAACCTATTTTGTAACCAACTTATAAAAATTATATAGTCTACAAAAAAAAGTTGTGTACTTCCGTTTTATGCCTAACAATATATATTTTGTAACAATACATAGAAACTAAAAATTTATTTTCGAAATTCTTTAAATCATTCGAATATTCTCTTTAAGATGATTCTTTGGGATCTTCTTAAGTGTATTCCACATATTCACTAATTAATCTATAATTTTTTTGTAACCTACTTATATTTAATCTATAACCTATTTTGTAACCAACTTATAAAAATTATATAGTCTACAAAAAAACGTTGTATACTTTCGTTTTATTATATAGGGGATATGCTCAAGTTAGAACAAATATTGTTCTTTTGTGCATTAATTATTATATTTACAATCTTTTTTTTCTTAAACCAAAACCTAGATCACTCACAATCACAATCACAACCACAATCAAGCCAACATTTAATTATAATCTCGGTTAAGTCATAAACCATTCTTGACCAATCATAAGCAAATTATATACAATGAAAATTGAATCTTAATACTCATGGCTAATAGTCTAATTATATTAAGATAGTGTTATACGACGTCGACACAAATGTTCTCTCTGCTTCCATATAACCATTTTAAAGTAAACAAAAGAGAGCCATGTGGAAGAATTCAGGAATATAAGAGGCATGGGAAGATCAAATAATCTAGTGATGGAGCTAAATCAATCATTAACCCTAAATATTTTTATATCTTTCTTTGATTCACTTCTTGTCAAAATCCATTGTTTTAAGAACCCTCAGCAAAGTTAACTTCTCATCCCAAACTCTTTTCTCAACTGATCGGCTTGTTTCCCAATGAGAGCATGAGTGAAACAAAAAAACCTGACGAAGCTGTTTCTTCCTACACAAGCTAACTTGCAAGGTAGTGTTTTTCACTTTTTCCCCTTTCGACTCTTGCTGTTTCTTTCACTTTCCTAGAGGGACTTCTCGAGAAAAATGAAATGTTTTTATTTTATTTTTGTGTTCACTCTTTGAGGGTTCTTGTCAAATTTTTCGCGTGTGGTTAAATTGTGAGTAAATATATATAAATAATGAAATATGAATACTAGACGATATAATATAAATATATATTGCATGATTGATCTTAGACTAGTTAATGTCATATTACATGCATACAAGGAATAAAAAATGAATTATTTGAATGTCAGTTTTTGTTTATGTGAAAGTCACACATCACCTGGCGGCAGTAACATATTTTAAAATTCTACTGAGTCTGATTTATAATTCTCCAATCATAACATATAATTTCAAAACTTTATTATAAATAGATTTTTCAATTACCAGACTTTTTTTGTTTCTTATTAGGGGGTGCGCATACACAAACCTGTTACCTGTCTCAAAATTATGTGCGTAAATCTTTAAAAAAAAAATTATGTATATATTATATTGAAGTTTAAAAAGATCGACCATTTTCTATAAATGTTATAAAAATTAGGGTCTTTTCATCTAACGAAAAATTTAAAAGAAAAAAAGACTAGATGTTTATACATTGTCGGCACATGCTTTGATGACACAAACAATTACCAAACTTACCATGCAAAAAGTTACTGTTTCCATCTTTAAAAAAAAATTCTATTATACAAATAGTGTGATAAAACTGTTTTAAAAAGCTTCACTTCTATTAAATCAATAAAATGACAAGAGTATTGAAAAAGACAAAAGATTTTTTGAGTTGAAATCTATTTATCGATCGAATAAAGAATCGAGTCAGCTACTGTTTTTGTAATAACACCCTCCATTTTCATACAGAAAAATGACTAAAAGATGCATGTGTTGTGTGGTTACAAAAAAAAAGTATTGGAACTTTACAACTTTGTGTCGTTTTCTTAAATTTACCCCCCGCTTCATTAGGAATTGTCACTCTCAGTCTTGGCGTATTTCCAGTTCATATCTCATTTGATCAATGGTCCCATATACCATAACTCTGTTCTTTTTAACCAAAAATCTGATTTAATAACAACAACATGCATGTAACCTGCATCTGCATGCATATACACACATATATGTATTCATTATTTCATTATCATGTTGGGTATGTCTTGTCTATTATTTCCCAAAAGAAGACACCAAAGAGAGCGAGATTCTTGTTATCCATGATAACAGTTTTGAAGATCCAAACGAAATGATTGAGTGATTCATTAATTATTTATGGTCAACATCAAGTAAAATTAGTTAGACTATTCTATATTTGTTTACTAAAACTGTGTGAATGAATAGTCTCTTAAATATCTCACTAATATTAATTGCTATTTTAGTTATATTAAAACCTTAAAGCGTACTAGGATTAATAAAATCATTTGCAAACTTCTAATGAACCTTTTTCTTTACATTACATCTCTCTTTATGATCAAACATATCCAACAATATTAGTTAACTTTCACATATCAGATATTTGTATAGGCTTTTCATTTTGAGAAATCAATCCAGCCATCTACCACAAAAGAACTTGGTCATGTGTCCATTTTTAGAAAGCATTAAAATATTATAACATCTATATCTATATATATAAAATATCAAACTATAATAAAATACCAATTTTATTTGCCGATTCATGTACACATGCGTGTGGTCTCTATGTCTATCCACTTAACTAAATTACATATAAACTTATTTTTGAGCCACAATTTTTGTTTCGTTTACTAGAGAAGCTAACAAGATGGAACCAACAGAGAAACCATCGACCAAACAGTCTACTCGAACTTTACCTAGAGACACTCGTGGCTCTCTCGAAGTATTCAACCCTTCAACTCACCCGGCCCGAATCGAGAGCCCCGTGTTCCGTCCAGAACCACCAACATGGCAAAACTGGAGTGATCCACGTGGCACCAGTCCTCAACCCCATCCCCAATTAGAACAAGAACCATCTCCTTCCAACCCTGTTCTGCCAGATCAAGAAGTCCCCGTCACAACCTCATGGATGGCTCTAAAAGACCCAGCACCGGAGAAAATCTCCAAGAAGACGATCACCGCCGAGAAACCACAGAAATCAGCGGTGGCGGCAGAGCAGAGAGCGGCGGAGTGGGGATTGGTTTTGAAGACCGACACAAAGACGGGAAAGCCACAGGGAGTGAGCGTTAGGAACTCGGGTGGAACTGAGAATGATCCGAACGGGAAAAAGACTACTTCACAAAGAAACTCGCAGAATTCTTGCCGGAGCTCCGGTGAGATGTCTGACGGAGATGTCGCCGGAGGTAGAGGAGGGATTCCAAGAGTATCGGAAGATCTGAAAGATGCGTTGTCTACGTTTCAACAAACGTTTGTGGTTTCAGATGCTACTAAACCTGATTACCCGATTATGTATGCAAGTGCTGGTTTCTTCAATATGACTGGTTACACTTCCAAAGAGGTCGTCGGCAGAAACTGGTAAACACTAATTTTTATAATTTAAAGCAATTCTCACAAAAATTATATTTCATTTTTTAGTAACCAAAAAAAAAAACCCACCAATACTACTAAATGTTAGAGGAATTATCAAAATTTTATATTTTGTTTTCTATTTTTTCTCAAACTATTTTTTTTTAATAATATTTTCTAAATATATAATTTCAAGTTTTGGAAAGGTTACTAAACGTGTATGAATTTTTTTGAGTAATAGTATTTTTGGAGGTTGTTTCTTTTTTTTTGGTAATATTTTTGAGTAAATTTTCTTCTGAAAGTTAAGCATCTTAATTATGAAAATTCTTCAAATATAAATTTATGAAAATATTGTAATTTTGTTTTTTGTTTTTGTTTTATTGTAGCCGATTCTTACAAGGATCAGGGACAGATGCAGATGAGTTAGCAAAAATCAGAGAGACATTAGCTTCTGGTAACAATTATTGTGGGCGTTTATTGAATTACAAGAAAGATGGGACCTCTTTTTGGAATCTTCTCACCATTGCTCCCATTAAAGACGAGAGTGGCAAAGTTCTCAAATTCATCGGGTTAGTCCTTTGTTCCTTATTCTTAACTCGTTTCAGTCCTTGTTTCAGTTTTGTTTTCAGCATTACACCCTTTTCGATGGGACTGGAGTGTGTGGACCTTTGGTCCTTTGTGTTGCTTTCTCCGCAATAATTCAATGAAAATTGTGTCACTGGCGGATTTGATCGTCTGCCATCCAATCCACCGGCCGTTTTTGTTTTTTTTTTGTCATATATATATATATATATTTTGTCATTTTTTATTTTGTTTTTTTTTTCAAAATTTTATATTTTCCATCGTAAATTGATAGAATGTATATACATATATATATATATATATGTATATATATTATGACATGATTTTTGGTTTTTGAATATTGCTAATTAATAAATTAATAAGGTAATGTGTACTAGTTTTTGACATTATATTAGCATAAATAAATAAATAGAGTTTGCACACACAAAAAAAAATCTTGTAACCTTTTCAAAATGGATTTTGGATTTTTTAAAGAAATTTTAAGAACTCTCAAAATCTAGTTTTCTCATTTTTTATACCGAAACTACTTTTCTACAATATTCATGATTGGATAAATAAATGGTTTTTACTTTTCTATAACATTGATTGGATAATTAAATGGTTTTTTGTTTTATATTAAAAATAAATTATGGTTAAATGAGTTGGTACCAAAATTCATGCTAAAAACTAGAACCATTCAAAGGCCTATATATTAAATGAAATCTAAAATCAGAATATGATTTGAGGAAGAAAAAAATAACAAATATGTTTTGTTTGTTTATATTTGGACCAGAATGCAAGTGGAGGTGAGCAAGCACACTGAAGGGGCCAAAGAAAAGACTTTAAGGCCAAATGGGCTTCCTGAATCTCTTATCCGATATGATGGTAACTACATTTTTATTTTTGGTTGTTTATATATACTTTTGTAATGTTTATTAAAATATTTTTGCCAATTTTGTTTTGTAATAGCCCGCCAAAAAGATATGGCAACGAACTCAGTGACGGAGCTGGTAGAAGCGGTAAAGAGACCTCGAGCACTTAGCGAATCGACGAATTACCATCCCTTCATGACAAAATCAGAGAGCGATGAACAACCAGCGAAACCGGCTAGGCGAATGTCCGAGAATGTTGTTCCTTCTGGCCGAAGAAACTCTGGTGGCGGGAGAAGGAACTCTATGCAGCGAATCAACGAAATTCCCGAGAAAAAAACGAGAAAATCATCTCTTTCTTTCATGGGGTAATATATAATAACTCAAAAAATCTTACTCAGCTCTACTTCTTAATTACAAGATAATCCTTTGACCTAAATTTTTTTTTTTTTCTTTTGACCTAATTTACTGTTGTGAACTCTTTGTGTTATAGGATTAAGAAAAAGAGTGAGTCTTTGGACTCTATGGATGATGGATTTATAGAGTATGGAGAAGAAGACGATGAGATTAGTGATAGAGACGAGAGACCAGAGAGTGTGGATGATAAAGTGAGACAAAAGGAAATGAGAAAGGGTATGGATCTCGCTACTACACTCGAACGTATCGAGAAGAACTTCGTCATCACTGATCCTAGGCTTCCTGATAATCCCATTGTAAGAACAAATGTTTGAAAACAAAGAGAGGAATGGTTATGTTTCCATTTAGATTTGTCTGAAAATGTTTTGTTTGTCCTCTATTTCTAGATTTTTGCATCTGATAGTTTCTTGGAGCTTACGGAATATAGCCGTGAAGAAATTCTTGGCAGAAATTGCAGGTATTTTGTGAATATGAACTTAGGATTCTTCAGCAAAGATCCGAGAATATATAGGGCAGTGTCTTTAATCTCTTCTTCTTTTTGGTTTATGGTTTTAGGTTTCTGCAAGGTCCAGAGACTGATCTAACGACGGTGAAGAAGATTCGAAATGCTATTGATAACCAAACCGAAGTTACGGTTCAGCTCATCAACTACACTAAGAGCGGTACTCAATTAGTTGATATATCCTTAGATAAATCTGACGATAAAAATATTTAGTTTCTTAAGTTGTACATTATTTTCTCTGTTTCCAGGAAAGAAGTTTTGGAACATTTTCCACTTACAACCTATGCGTGATCAGAAGGTACCACGCTTAACATATATATCTTGTACAATACGTCACCTTCAAGTTGACCCTCGGATTGTTTGGTTTATAAATTCAAACCTTAAGATGTTTACTTTGATATGTTTTGACAGGGAGAAGTACAATACTTTATCGGAGTCCAACTAGATGGGAGCAAGCATGTAGAGCCAGTCCGCAATGTCATTGAAGAAACCGCTGTGAAAGAGGGAGAAGAGCTGGTTTGGAACCCTAAACTATTTAATTCTTTGATTTTCATTGTAAATCAAAATTCATGTGGTAAAACCTAAATTTCATTTTCTGAATCTGAATTCTACAGGTGAAAAAAGCAGCTGTAAATATCGATGAAGCGGTACGAGAACTTCCTGATGCCAACATGGTAAGTGATTGATTGAGGATATGAACAGAAGAAATTTATATTATTGTTTATCAGAATATAGCTGACTGAATAGTTTAATTTGTGGTGTCTTGTTTGTAGACGCCAGAGGATTTATGGGCAAATCATTCAAAGGTTGTTCATTCGAAGCCTCACAGAAAAGATTCACCACCATGGAAAGCTATCGAAAAAATATTGGAAAGCGGTGAACCGATTAGTCTGAAGCATTTCAAACCAGTGAAACCTTTGGGTTCCGGTGATACAGGAAGGTCTGAAAGTCTGACCTAGTGAAACATTTTACAAAAACGTTTTTTTTTGTCATCAAACTTAAAATGTCCCATTTGTTTTTTATCAGTGTGCATCTAGTGGAACTCGTTGGAACGGATCAGTTGTTTGCGATGAAAGCAATGGACAAGGCTGTTATGCTTAACCGTAATAAAGTAACTACAATAACTTGTAAAATCAGAAACCTTTTTTTTTTTTTTTTCTGCTGTATAAGTAGCAATTGATGACAAAATTTTGGCAGGTTCATAGAGCTAGAGCTGAGAGGGAGATCCTAGATTTACTTGACCATCCTTTTCTTCCTGCACTCTACGCTTCATTTCAGGTCAGAAGATCTGTGTGCACGTATGTAATATATATACATATGTCTCTTAGTCTTAATGTTGCTGATGGATCATGTTTTACTTTGCAGACAAAAAAACATATATGTCTTATAACAGATTACTATCCAGGAGGAGAACTCTTTATGCTCCTTGATCGACAACCTAGGAAGGTCCTCAAAGAGGATGCCGTAAGGTACAAGTGTTTATAGCTCAAAAAAGTCTCAAGATTTTGTTTACTTAAATCGTAAACTAAGACAAAACCTGAAACGAATTTTTAGATTCTATGCTGCTCAAGTTGTCGTTGCACTCGAGTATCTTCACTGTCAAGGTAAGCCGTTCGACCTCCTCTTCAATTAAAAAATAAATGGATGTAAAGGAGTGATTCTGACATGATACTAAGTGGATTTTTGTAATTTTTCTTAAACTCAGGAATAATTTACCGAGACTTGAAACCAGAAAACGTGTTAATCCAAGGCAATGGCGATATCTCTTTATCGGATTTCGATCTGTCTTGCTTGACATCTTGCAAACCTCAGGTTTAATATTTCTCAACCTTCTTCCCTTAAGATTCTTTCCAAAGACTTCTGCTAGGGAAATTGCTCATGTATACTAATTAGGAGTGTCTAATGAATCTTGCAGCTGTTGTTACCGAGTATAGACGAGAAGAAGAAGAAAAAGCAACAAAAGAGTCAACAAACTCCAATCTTCATGGCTGAACCAATGCGTGCATCAAACTCGTTTGTTGGCACTGAAGAGTATATTGCTCCGGTTAGTGTAATATATATACCAGCTTAACAATACTGATTAAGATATTTCCTCTGTCTTAACCGGTACGTGATGTCTTATATGGATAGGAAATTATATCCGGGGCAGGACATACGAGTGCAGTGGACTGGTGGGCTCTTGGTATCCTTATGTATGAAATGTTATACGGATACACTCCTTTTAGAGGCAAAACAAGACAGAAGACTTTCACCAATGTTCTTCAAAAAGATCTAAAGTTCCCAGCTAGCATTCCTGTAAAAGATCAATCATTATATTTATATCAAGTAATCGCATATAAATCAGAGATTATAATTAATGGTTTTGTTATATGGTATGCAGGCAAGTCTTCAAGTGAAACAACTGATCTTTAGGTTATTACAACGAGATCCGAAGAAAAGATTAGGCTGTTTCGAAGGAGCAAACGAAGTCAAGAATCATTCTTACTTTAAGGGAATAAATTGGGCTCTGATTCGATGCACGGTAAGCAACTTCATACGTTCTATTTTACTTGGTGTATAAGAAACAGTTTTTACTTGCGAAATAAGGAAAACCATCCTTTTATGAGCTATGTTTTGATCTGCAGAACCCTCCGGAGCTTGAGACTCCGATATTTTCTAGTGAAGCAGAAAACAAAGATGAAGTTCTGAATCCTGAGCTAGAAGATCTTCAAACGAATGTTTTTTGAGATCGATTTGAATTAAATGTTTCTTGTTTTTTTTTTGTTTCCCGCTTTCAGAACCATTTGAAACTTTGTTTGTTTTTTTTTGTTTTTTCAGTTTACCATTATCTTTTTTAATTTATTTATAGTCCCAAGTGTTTCTTGTAATTTAATTTGTGTTATCTTTTAAGAAGAATTTTTGTATGTCAATAAAATTAATCAAGTCTTGCATTTTGCTTGTTTGTTATTGTATATTGTGATAAGTTTGCTAACATTAAAAAGAATCGGACGTTTCTCCTAATCTAGTCATTTCTTTAAAGACATCTAAAAAGAGTTTTGAAAGCTACAAAAACAAAGAGTAAAAAGCAAAAATTATTTCAACAATGTAGCATTTTTAATAATAAAAATTACTGAAATATGAATATTTATAATTTATTATGAATTAAAACTATAAATTGTGTATATGGATGATAAACAAATTAACTGATAAAACTTAAAAAGAATTAAAACTAATTATATATTAGTCATGTATATATGTAATTATGACAAAAACGTTACAATAATAAAATAAAATATTCATATCTCATTTCATATTTTCACCAGCATTCTTAATATCCTAAATCAATATTCTCGACTTTCTTCAGCTCTTCCATCTCGGTATGTAATCATAATCTTAAAAATGGTAAAGGTGATTAAGTTAATCAATAACTCAAATTCTTTGTCATCTCTCTGCATTTTCTCTGCTTTTGCTGATCTATCTATTGATGCAAGTTCTTTTTATTAGATAAATATGAACTGTAGAAGAGTTTTTGTCTATGTTTACTATAGAAGAAAGTGTTATCCTCATTTCTCAATATTTTGAACTGTTGACCATATTTTGATTATTCTTTGTCTCTTTCTCCACATTTGTAAGTGTGAGAAGAAGCTTAGGAAGAATATTAACTTCACTTATGACTAGGATTAGCCGCGGTATATTGCAAGAGAACACTTTAATGTATTGTTTCTATATAATGTTTTAGTATTCAAATTCTGAATTATTTTTGTATTTTTTTTACTATAAGTAATATAATTGAATGTTATACATATTTTTTGTTATGTGATATGCTCAAATTTACCCTAGAGCTACTCTCTCAAATTAAGAGGTCAATGCAGTACTTAGGGGTCGAATTCCACAAGGACTCAAGACTACACTATAAATTATAGAGTTATAATTATGCTAAACAGATTAAATTGAATTAAAAATAGCAATGCAAAATATTAAATAAAGCTATTATAAATTCAGAAGATCAAAAAGCTAGGCTTAGGGAATTTCTCAGGAAATTATGAAGTATTAAATCAATCAATAAATTAGGATTCAAGCAATTAAGAACAGATCTAGAACTCTAAACACTTTTGTAAATTAAATCAATTCTCACTGCAAATAATATCTAAATTTAAAACCAGAAAATCCAATCTCTTTGTAAAATTCTAGGTTAAAAATCAGCAATAAAATCAAGTTTAGATTGTTCACAAAATTATTAAATCAAATCTCTTTGCAAGAAATAATTTTGCTCATCAAAAGGTTCTATCAGGAAAATCAATTATATTCTCATATCAATTTATTTTCCTAAAGTATTAATTCTAGATGGCCAATCAAGGATTAATATGAAGAACAACCTAAGATGAAGATCTAAATAGATAATGAATCCTAAATAAACAGATCTAACAATTCATAAAATCCCTGTGAAAAACCCTAAACCTAACAAGTAAACTACAAAGACATGTTTAATGAAGAACAAGACATCTTTCTGAATAATAAGCAATAGAGATTAAAAAGAGTAAGAAGGAGTTCAAGAATTCTTCTCTACAAAGCAGATATGATCTCTCTCTCTCCAAAGCTCTCAAAAATCTCTCA
>NC_025693.1:15077457-15077811 GCF_000633955.1 Camelina sativa
GTGGAGGGGTGTCGATCGATGCCTCCTTGTTGGTATCGATCGACACTGAGCCTGATGCCCGTGTTGCAGAAACTTTTTCAACAGAAAAAGTCTGTCCATCAATAGTAGGAGCCCTCCTCAGATTATCCATCTCAAAATGCATACTCAATCCATCCACATTCAGTGTTATGTGTCCCTTCTGCACATCTATGATGGCACCAGCTGTAGCCAAGAAAGATCTTCCTAAGATGAGAGGATCTTTAGGCTCTTGATCATACTTCAGCACTATAAAGTCAGTGGGAATCATGAAGTTGTCAACCTTAACTGAAATATCCTCTAAAACACCTTCAGGAATTCTTCGGGAGCGATCAGCCA
>NC_025693.1:15077871-15078223 GCF_000633955.1 Camelina sativa
GAGATTTGGCTGCTTTTCTGTTCTCACGCTCAAGTTTTCCCAACTCTATGTTTGAAAGCTTCAGAATTGGACCAGTCTTGTTGCTCCTTGTGTTAGGCTTACTAGGCATACACCTGAAACACACAAGAAAGAAGAAAACAAAAGCGTGTTAGTTTGAAAATAAAAAGAAAAATTTAGACAAAATCTAAAACTCAAATCTAATGGTAGATCAAAGAGTCCCCGGCAACGGCGCCAAAATTTGATATGCTCAAATTTACCCTAGAGCTTCTCTCTCAAATTAAGAGGTCAATGCAGTGCTTAGGGGTCGAATTCCACAAGGACTCAAGACTACACAATAAATTATAGAGTTTTA
>NC_025693.1:15081970-15083109 GCF_000633955.1 Camelina sativa
TATGTGTCCCTTCTGCACATCTATGATGGCACCAGCTGTAGCCAAGAAAGATCTTCCTAAGATGAGAGGATCTTTAGGCTCTTGATCATACTTCAGCACTACAAAGTCAGTGGGAATCATGAAGTTGCCAACCTTAACTGGAATATCCTCTAAAACACCTTCAGGAATTCTTCGGGAGTGATCAGCCAAGATAAGAGAAATCTGAGTTGGCTTGAATTCTGTCATCCCAAGTCTCACAGCAACAGAATGTGGCATCAAGTTGATGCTAGAGCCAAGGTCACAAAGTGAGTGAGAAAACCTTCCTGCTGAGATTGAGCAATCAAGTACAAAGTTTCCAGGATCTGGTAACTTCTTAGCAGTCCTACATTGAACACTTCCTTTGAGACAACCACCTCCTGCTTTCTCTCCTTATTCCTCTAAACAGGCTGGTTCAACAGAATTGCACTAACATCTTTAGTTAGAAGTGCTCCTTCTTCAGGGCTCAAACCTTGGGATACCATTCTCTTCACATACCGCTTAAGAGGTGGTGAAAGCTTTACTGCATCAATTAAAGGCATCTCAATCATCACCTTGTCCATCATTGCTTTGCATCTAGCTTCCTCCATCTCTTGCTTAGACTTTCTTGGCTTGGGAAAAGGAACCTTAGGCTTGTAGACCCTTTCAGCAGCTGGAACCTGAGATTTTGCAGCTTCTGGGTTTGTCTGAGAGGGGTGTCGACCGACATCCAGGTGGTGTAGATCGAAACCATCATCTGAAACCGAGAGATTGGTCGATTTCTCTTCTTTTTCTGCAGAAGCAAGTTCACCATCATCTTCATCTCGCACTGATATGGCATTGCAAGCATGTCTGGGGTTTGACTCAGTTCTTGCTGGAAGAACACTCTCTTGTCGTTTAACAGACCCAACAGTCTGTGCAACTTGAATCTCCAGCTTCTTAACATGAACATTCAATGCATCAATCTTCCCATTCAGCTCAGTGTAGACATTGTCAATCTTCCCATTGAATGTCACTGTCAATTGCTCCTGTCCTTGCAAAAGCTGCTCAAGCATGGCTTCCATTCTACTCTCTGAAGAATTCTTAGGAGGTGGAGACTGATAAGATGAGTTCCCATATGTCCTTGTATAGCCATTGTTCTGTTG
>NC_025693.1:15084837-15087152 GCF_000633955.1 Camelina sativa
CAGTCTGTGCAACTTGAATCTCCAGCTTCTTAACATGAACATTCAATGCATCAATCTTCCCATTCAGCTCAGTGTAGACATTGTCAATCTTCCCATTGAATGTCACTGTCAATTGCTCCTGTCCTTGCAAAAGCTGCTCAAGCATGGCTTCCATTCTACTCTCTGAAGAATTCTTAGGAGGTGGAGACTGATAAGATGAGTTCCCATATGTCCTTGTATAGCCATTGTTCTGTTTGCTGCTGATACTCTGGCTTGGAAGTGTAGCCTGAAGAGATTGTTGGGAATGTTCTGAAATCTTTTGTACTTACTCTTGTATAGTCAAGATTTAAAAGTCGTATAATATTATATGATTATAATGTTTTGCTAGAAGCCTCTTATAATCAATGACTTTAGAAGCTCATTACTAATATTATTCGATCCTACAGGGTCACACACCTAAGCAGACTGAATTAATATTGGGTTTAACTACAATATAATATATGTTATATAAGATATACATATATTTATATTTGTGCAATTAGAATAAAATGTTTATTATATGTTATATACGATATACATATATAAATGTGCACGTAAGAGAAATTGGGCCTGGCCCATTAGTAAAACCTAAACGAGTTAGGTTATTGTGATCAGTATATAATAATGCTTTGCGTTTGATTATGTGACACACTAAGATCTCGCCGAAACCTAACCTAAGACAAAAGTGTTTGTCACGATCGAGATTTGATCTCTACGGCACTAGCATCCCGTTTGATCCAGTTTGTGTGCGTGTGGATACATGTAGAGGCACAACAGTTGGAGTGCTTTACAACCTTAGTTTAATTTAGTTCATCTTCCGCTGCGAACTATCCAGGTATATTCATAATCTTATGACATAGATTTTGATTCAATATTTACATGAATCCTGGCAATAGAATTTGTGACTAGTTTTATAAATTGTTATAAACCGATTCAAATTCCAACCGTGGTATCAGAGCATACATGTATAATTTTGAATTAAACCTAATTTACTGTTCATATTTGATATGCAAAGTAGTTTTGTTTTGTTTGTTAAATCCGATTATTATGGTTGATGAATGAATAATCGATACATGCAGATTTGTAAAATTGTTTACGTTGCATGTATTATTACAAAAACACATAAGAGTTATTATGAATATAATATGGTTATTAGAACAACACGTATTTCGGCAATACTTGTCTGTTTGATTTTTGTATCATATATATAAGAGACTTATGATCTGTTTCATTACGTCTCTTTTAGGGCATAATAGTTATGCATATATGATGATACATATAACTAATTAATTGAAATATATATTGGGTATGTTTTGTTAGAGCATCACGTTTATATATATATATATATATATATATATTATGTTTGATTAAAGAATGAATATAATATATAAGATTAAACTTCATCTCCGAGAGATTGGAATTTGGTAATGAAAGTCATTACGGAAATTCGTTGATCGGAGCCATAATTTTCAAATTCTAATTTGATTAGTGTTATTGAAATTTAATTTGATTAAAATAATTAGTTTTAAATCATTTTTAATATGATTAAGAATGATTTACAAATTAATAATTATACAATAATTATACATATTAGATATGTATTAGTTATATATCATTTAAATTTTTATATATCAGATATAAAATTTAGATAAAATATAAAATTAATTAAGATTAATTTCGAATAATTAAGTACATATAAGATATGTATTATTTATATTGGATATAAATTTTAAATATAAGATTAATTTATAAAATTAATTCCTCAACAAATATCAAGTATTTTTGATGTCTTTCCAATCTTGTCTACTGTCAAGCCTCGTTTCATTGTGTGATGGGTCTACCAAGTAGAGTGTCTATGATTACATAAGTAAGACAGATGGTAATGGTTACCATTTGAGTTAAAAGATTGATTTACAGTGTCCTCTCTTGGACCAGACGATCCTCCCCAACCGCCCCTTCGCTCATCAGGAAATTATCTGCTCAGGTCGTCGTATACAATTTATGGAGACAGCGAAATAACATCTTGCACAACTCCTCCAGGCTTGCTCCTTCCATCATCTTCAAGATCGTGGACCGTGAAATGAAGGACATCATCACATCGAGAGGTCACAGGAAGCGCTGGCAGGACCTACTGCCACTTTGGATCCGCTAATTCACATCCCAAATTTCCCCTAACTCTATTGTAACCTTGTTTTGTTTTTTTGCCGAGGTTGCTTTTCGATTAGGTTTTTAATATTTTTGTAAAACCTTATTTCATTCTAATGATATTTACATGCTTAGCAAAAAAAAAAAAAAAA
>NC_025693.1:15089547-15092925 GCF_000633955.1 Camelina sativa
AAATATCCTAAAGTATTTAAGAAATACTAAGGATAAGTTCTTGGTGTATGGAGGAAGTGATGAACTTGTTGTGAGTGGTTACACTGATGCCAGCTTTCAGACAGACAAAGATGATTCTCGATCTCAATCTGGATTTATCTTTTGTCTGAATGGAGGAGCGGTGATTTGGAGAAGCTCCAAACAGAGCACCGTGGCAGACTCTACAACCGAAGCTGAATATATTGCTGCTTCTGAAGCAGCAAAAGAAGCTGTTTGGATTAAGAAGTTCATTTCTGAACTTGGTGTGGTTCCTAGCATTTCTGGGCCGGTGGATCTTTATTATGATAACAATGGAGCCATCGCTCAAGCGAAGTAACCCAGATCGCACCAGAAATCCAAACACGTTCTAAGACGATATCACCTTATTCGTGATATAGTTGATAGAGGAGATGTAAAGATTAGCAGAGTTTCAACGGATGCAAATGTTGCAGATCCTTTAACCAAGCCTCTTCCACAAACTAAGCATGAGAGTCATACGACTGTTGTAGGCATTAAATTTCTAAAGATGTGATCTCGATTTTAGTGGGAGAATTTTATTTTATGATATGATATTCATTTTTACATACATCTGATGTATTCTTAAATTAATGAAATATGTTTCGGTATTATTTGGTTATTGGATAATTAAATAATTGTCCCAAAATAATTTATTTTATCATTATAGGTCATCAAGTATGTGACTTGATCATGAAACCCTATAAATAGAAGATAACATGAATTATTGAGGTCCCTAGTCAAGGTTATTAAAATGGGACATTAATAACTATAAATGACTAGTATGTGAGGTGACTGATGACTATGTTTCATGGAGTCATTGATATGTAGTATTAAAGTCAATCACATTAATATGTGTTGGAGAACACAGTATTGGACTGACCCGCTATGAGAACTCTACAAGAATGTTATATGAGTGTCATAAGAGTTTCTCATCACAACTATAGAGTATAGTCCTTTAACCTGAGTTTGTCATGTTTTCTTATACATGGATTAGTTTGCTTTGATCCTGTCAAACGTCAGCCGTAACAGGTGATTATAAAAACAGTGATTGGGTATATTATGAACTGTGTAAGGAACAGGGATTAAACAAGATGAGATTTGTCCCTCCTATATAACAGGAGATAAATATCTTTGGGCCTATCGAAGATTTGATACTGAGAAATGCATGGCCGTGCTCAAACGAGGTGAATGTCAATCGTTTGTTTTATAAGTATAAATCGGAGTTCGATAAATATGATTTAGCTTAATAAGGATGACACTGTTTCTTGTCTTATGCTAAGATCGAGATATAGAGACGAAAGGATTATCGGAATAGATGATTCCAGTACAAGTGGGAGATTGTTGGGAATGTCCTGAAATCTTTTGTACTTACTCTTGTATAGTCAAGGTTTAAAAGTCGTATAATATTATATGATTATAATGTTTTGCTAGAAGCCTCTTATAATCAATGACTTTAGAAGCTCATTGCTAATATTATTCGATCCTACAGGGTCACACACCTAAGCAGACTGAATTAATATTGGGTTTAACTACAATATAATATATGTCATATAAGATATACATATATTTATATTTGTGCACTTAGAATAAAATGTTTATTATATGTTATATACGATATACATATATAAATGTGCACGTAAGAGAAATTGGGCCTGGCCCATTAGTAAAACCTAAACGAGTTAGGTTATTGTGATCAGTATATAATAATACTTTGCGTTTGATTATGTGACACACTAAGATCTCGCCGAAACCTAACCTAAGACAAAAGTGTTTGTCACGATCGAGATTTGATCTCTACGGCACTAGCATCCCGTTTGATCCAGTTTGTGTGCGTGTGGATACCAGTAGAGGCACAACAGTTGGAGTGCTTTACAACCTTAGTTTAATTTAGTTCATCTTCCGCTGCGAACTATCCAGGTATATTCATAATCTTATGACATAGATTTTGATTAAATATTTACATGAATCTTGGCAATAGAATTTGTGACTAGTTTTATAAATTGTTATAAACCGATTCAAATTCCAACAGAGTTCCCATTGTAAGGCCTATTGCCTTGCTGATTTCCAAACCACTGTCCCTGATTCCCATACACATAGTTCACATCTTCCTCTTGGTGTCCTTGATCAGGTTCTGGCTCATATGTCTCAACCTCAGCAGCAAAATGAACAGATTTCTTACCTGTAAGGAGATTATGCACTGAATCCAGCTTAGCATTAATAGAAACTACCTGGTTTGAATCAAATCCTCCATACAATCTCATTCTTTCAGCATCTGCTCCCTTAGTGCTATTGCTAGAAGCCAAATTCTCAATCAAAACTTCAGCATCTTCTGGAAATCTTGTTTTGAAATTCCCATGACTTGCAGCATCCAAAGCTAACTGATACTTCCAGTCACACCCTCTGAAAAAGATACTCAACAATTGTACCCTTGAAAAACCATGGTGTGGACAATCCCTCTGATAAGCTTTGAATCTCACCCAAGCTGCCTTGAAAGCTTCATCTGGTCTTTGCTTGAAAGTGGATAGCTTGACTCTCAACTCATCTGACATTGCATCATCATAGAAATGGTTGAGGAAAGCCACTTTGACTTGTTGCCAAGATGTCAAAGATCCAGCTGGCAACTGCTTCAACCACTGAGATGCCTCTCCTGCAAGTGAGTATGGGAAGAGCTTGCAGAATATGAAGTCCTCAGTCACTCCATTAGCCTTGATACTGGTCATAAGATCCTCAAAATGCTCAATATGGTCCAGAGGCTTCTCATTGGGCAAAGCAGAGAAAGGTCTCTGCCCAACTAGTTGAAAGTACGCAGGTTTCAACTCAAAATGGTTCCTCTGGAATGGAGGAGGAACAATAGCAGACCGGTTCTCGTACACCAGATCAGCCCGGTTGTAGTCAGCAATGGTCCTGATCAGATCCTGGTTTTGGTCCTCTCTTTGAACTGGGTTCTGTACGTGGTTGGCAGCTCCATGCACGTCTGCTGCAGGTGGGTGTCGATCGATGCCACCTAGTTGGTGTCGATCGACACCAAGGTTTGGATCATCAACGACACCAGCTTGCTGGTTCACGACAGCCTGCTCGTTGACAACAGGTTCAGCAATCACGTTTCCTTCCGCATCAAGCTTTTGGCCCTGCTCATTGCGCAAGTGGCCCTCTTGATCCCTCAAAACACCAGCCTCATCACGCATCAGAATGATCGTATTAACCACCTTCAGAGATTTGGCTGCTTTTCTGTTCTCACGCTCAAGTTTTCCCAACTCTTGGTTTGAAAGCTTCAGAATTGGACCAGTCTTGTTGCTCCTTGTGTTAGGCTTATTAGGCATACACCTGAAACACACAAGAGAG
>NC_025693.1:15094332-15125747 GCF_000633955.1 Camelina sativa
TGGGTGTCGATCGATGCTAAGGCAGTGCCGATCGACACCATCTCCTCTGATCGATTCCAAGTTGATTTCTTGCGGATTATTGCTCCAAACTGATCCAAATTGCTCCACTTTGCTCCTTTCATACTAAAAACCTGTAAAGACTCAAAAACAATCTAGAAACAAATGAAAAGACACTAAAAGACTCCTTATATCATGGTTAAAAACCATGATATATCATTATGTTGTTGTAACTTTTTTTAATTAAAATATATATCTATATATATATATTAACGTTATGCAATTACTTATCATATGATATATATGCTCATCTTATGCTGTGTTTTTTTATCATATTTCCAATCTTTAGTATTTTCAGTATATGGATCTTTACTCTTTAGTTTGCTTTTAATATGTGTAGCAATATGTTAGTTCACTTATAACATAATCGAATGTGTATATGTATTGATTCAATTTATTATACATATCTCATTATATTGAAGATAATTTACTTAAGTTATTTAACATTTAATAAAATTATTAAACTGTAAATATGATTGAACTTATTACTTTTTAATTAGTAATTAGTTTCATAATAATATGGTTAATTTATGTATGTATGATGAATGATTATATATCCTGATTTATTATTAGAATCATTCTTTTTTTTTTACTCAAAGGAATATTATATTGCTTAAACATGAATCATTACATAAGGGTTCGATAAGCCAAATAGGCCTTGGTACAAACTCAACATAATAATTTGTGCTTTAACAACCAAATTTTACAAGTGTGTGAGCAACGACATTACATGATCTCTTTGTTAAAATACAAAAAAAGGTATGGAACTTTAGTCTCCAGAGATGAATGCCCCGAATCAGATTCGAGATGGAAACATTTTCATGATGTCCATTAACAATTTTTATGAGTGTCTCACAATCTCCTTCGAAAGTTATCGAAGTATAACCTCGGATCCATGCATGTTGTAAGGCCGATAATAGTGCTTTCCCTTCTGCTTCTAAAGCTGATTCCAAAGAAGGTAATGTTGATTATTAGAAACCATTCAAAAAACAATTTATTCATTAAAATATCTTTGATCTAAATGAACTTCTATTTACAAGAAATCCCTAGCCAACCTTCCTGTGAAAAAATGTTACTAAAATTAAAAATGTAGCCAAATGGTTTTTGTTGATGTATTTGTTGTGTTACCGGTGAGACGCAAAATCATATAATGCATGTTGTTGACAAAAAATTTAACTACTACATATATATATGATATACATTTAAAGTCAATGATTTACTAAGAAACTATTAATTATTTAGAGATTATTGTATCTACCATATAAAAATATATTTCTTAATTTTGGATATTAAAAGTAAAATTTTATGTAACAATTTGTTCTTGCTTATTTTACATCTCATAAATTTCCTATATTTTTAAACAGACAAAAAATTATCTAATTAATTTCTATTATATATATTTAGATGTATTAAAAATAAATCATATTTTACAAAAACTTTTAATCTGTCAAACAGGTTTAATACATCCTTCATTGCTTTGTTTTTGAAAAATATGATGTGTTTTTCTACATTCATCCACATAAGTAAAGTCATGAATATCATTTATGTTAATCACATGTGTGATATCTTACTTATATCGTCAAATTACTTTGACTACATATTTTTCCACAATGACATAGTTATTGAAAATCTCTTCTATCATTATCCTCAACTTATTATTCTTTTGTAAAATTTATTAGATATCATAAAATTTGTCACAGTAATTATTCATTTTCTGTAATTGACTATTTCATGATACAATATTTTTTTTATACATCATAGACCATAATTTATAGATATCAAATAAACTATTTAAATAAATTTTCTTTATTTTCCAACAATATTAACTATTAGAGCAAATATATATAGACACTGATGTTTTTCCTACATTACTCTACATAATCTTTTCATCACCGTCATTTCTTTTAAAAAAATGGATTTGAGAGAGATTTTGGTAATTTACAAATGAAAGATAAAGAATAGAACGATTAATCCGTTTTAGAGGAGGTTATTTGGGTAACAGATTGAAGAAAAATATAAAGAGATCTCTAAAATCTCAAAAACGATTGTTAGATGTTTACCGGTTTCAAATCATGAGATGAATTGGAAGAACACCAATCAAAGCACATATACTGATATGTTTTTATTATAGATTATAAAATCATTTCAAGAAGAAGTACACAAATATTTTGTGTTTATGCATCAACATTTATAATGCGATTGAAAATACAAATATGAGAAATCATTTTATGTAGCTCTGATTTTAATTTAATTATGTTGCAATTTACATATCTATATGGTTCATAATATCTTGATATTTGAATTGGTTTAAGAACAACTTTTGCACTTTATACACTATAGAATTCTCAATGTCTTAACTGTTGTATATTATTATATAAAGCTTAGTTCTTAAAGTTAGTAATTCATATAATCGTAACATTTGTCAGTATGTCGATAATATTTTAACATTGTGGAAATACATTTTATTTAAAAACTATAGGAATTAACAAATACTAAAAATAATTCAATATATAATTTTTGCCAACTATTTGGTTACTATGTAGCACCGGCAAAAAAAATATGGATGAAGGAGCTAGATGCTTTTGATAAAGCACTTGATGTATGAATGAATTTGTTTTATAAAATGCTTCACAAACAATTAATAATTAGTCTGTTATTTGTACTGAACTTTTTTAATAATATTGCAGAGACTTGAAGGTTTTGACCAAATGTCTTCTAGATCACTGATCAAGAAGAAAACTAAATTGTCAATTGCTTGATGAGTTAGTGCATTTCATACCTTTGTCATTATTAGGTTTTTTTAAAATTCAAATAGAAACTTTTTTTTTTAATAATATTCAATCTTTGTTTCTGTGTGATAGCTTAGGCTTTGGTGTTTGACTTTGGTCAACCTTAAAATTTCATTTTTTTCTACATTATCTTAAAATTTCATTTTTCTTGTTGTACATTTACTATATCTTAAACACAAACGTTTCTAATTCCCTTTTAGAAAAATGGAAATTTTTTTGGGTTTATTGATTGTCTAATCTAGTAAAATAAACTTTATTAGCATATTCTTCATCTATACTAGTACAATTGCAGCATTTTTTGCTCAAAAATATGTTTTTGGAAACATTTTTCATTGAATACCATTAAATCCTTATATTCATATCAAAACAAGTTTAGTTAACTCTCTCTACTATCCTTATAGCTAAACACAATCAAACTATTTTAAACAATCATATATATATATATAATGTTGGGGATTCTACAATTAATATAGATTTAGAAGATTTATTCTAGATTAAAAAAAAATTATTCTCCTATCATCTTTTTTTTATTATAAAATTTAAAGTTAATAAAAATAAATCTTTTTTTTGATATATTGTGATTTGAATTTTTTTAAACGAACATATCTTACTCAGTTAATATGTGTTCAACATACATATATAGTAAATTTATCGCATATAGTAAATCATAAAATTTTAAGAAGTTTATAATTTATAACTGATATTTCTAAACTTAATAAAAATTTAAAATTATGAATATTTAAATATATTAAATATTCAAAATAACACAAACGAGTTATATTACATGACAGGTTATATGACATGACATGATTAAACTGATAATAGTAAAAAAAAAAATATCATTAATATGATAGTTCAATACGGATTAAATCATCATTTTACTATTTTAACAACACCAATATAAAATATGCCGAATGAAACTAATTTAATTAAGATTGTATTAAACAAAAATTGTTGTAGGTATACCGTGGATTATATATGAAATCACTAAAATTAACAAAATAGTACATTAGCAAAATTAGTAGAGAATTTGTTAAAAATACCCTTTTGAATATATCCCTTTTCAAAAATACCCTCTTTTTTGGCTATTTTTATTTTTGCCCTCCTTTAATTTTTAATGACTATTTTACCCTTAGATGAAAAGTATTTTATTCAATAAAAAGAAAAACAAAATTTTCCCGCCAAAAACATTTCCGACATATTTTTCCGCCAAAAAAATTTTCCAGCCAAACAAAAAAATTTCGACAAAAAAATTTTCCCGCCAAAAATTTTCCCGCCAGAAAAAGTTTACAATGTTTTTAAATGAGTTTTAAACGGTTTTTAAAAGGTTTTTTAAACACCTTTTAAAAAGTTTTTAAAAGGTTTTTTAAACACCCAGTAAACGGTTTTACAAGGTTTTTAAAAGGTTTTCAAAATGTTTTTAGAAATATTTTTAAAAATGTTTTTAAATACCTTGTAAACGCTGTTACAAGATTTTAAAACACCTTATAAACGCTTTTATACGGTTTTTAAACACCTTGTAAACGCGTTTAAAAGGTTTTTATAAAGTTTTTAAAAGGTTTTTAAACACTTTGTAAACGTTTTTACAAGGTTTTTAAACACCTTGTAAACGCTTTTACAAGGTTTTTAAACACCTTGTAAACGCTTTTAAAAGGTTTTAATAAGGTTTTAAACACCTTGTAAACGCTTTTAAAAGGTTTTGATAAGGTTTTTAAACACCTTGTAAACGCTTTTAGAAACCTTTTAAAAGCGTTTGAAAGGTTTTTAAAAAGTTTTTAAACACCTTCTAAACGCTTTTACAAGGTTTTTAAAAGGGTTTACAATGTTTTTATAAGATATAAAATTCAATTTTGTGGCCGGAAAAAAAAATTTTGACGGGAAGAATTTTCGAATTTGGCGGGAAAAATTAATTTTTGGCGGGAAATTTTTTGATTTTGGTGACTGTACATTCTTGTTGTCATTTAAAGAAAGGGTAATTTGGTCATTTTGTTCATAAAAAGGGATAGTATAAAAATGGTCAACATGGAAGGGTATTTTTAAAAAGGAACATGAAAAATTGTGTATTTTTGAGAATGCCTCAAATTAGTATTAACATAGTACATTAACAAAAAAAATTATGTAAAAACTTATCCTATAGTATACCACGGGCCATAATCTAGTTCTTATCTTATTTAACAAAATATTATGATCATGGTTTTGTTTTTACATATATCATCTTAATTAAGTTTCTAGTCAAGTTCTATACTTATAATTTTGACTCCATGTCTGGTTCTATTTTATGATCCAAAGCAACCATGTTGACTCAATATTCATTGGTTTGACATTGGTGCTCATGGCAATCTTGCTTTAAAATAAAAGGACATTGAAACTGTTGCTCATGACTATATAATTCTATAACATTTGGGGTGGGTGTTGATCGACACCAAGAAAGGTATCGGTCGACACTATTAATTTTTGGTTTGGCCGGTTTAGTTTTAAATCGTTAAATTAAAGTGGTTGGGTTTGGGAAACCCTAAAACGTGGTACTTAAGCAGAAAGTCAACGTGAGGGTTCAAGAGCCGCTCATTTGTTGTTTTTCCAGAGTTAGAAGGAGAGAAATAGTGCTTGTGAGTTTTCTTACAGTTCTAAATCATTGTTTTAGAGATTTGTTCCTGTGAAACGGTGATCTGAGGTTAGGAACGTGTTGGAGGCTTGTTGTAGTGTTGTTTTGTCATTATTGATCATAAATTTTCTGTTAAAGAGGTGAGTGCATGACCACTTGGTGGTATAAAAGACAAGGTATTCATGACTTGGTCAAAAAATTCTTTAACGCACCATATACTTGGTTCGATTGGTAAATTTTGCTCGTCAAACTCATTGAAGCAAGATTGATGATCCATAAATCGTGCTCGTCAAACTCATTTATGGATATGTTACATCTATGCATCCACAAATTGATGATCAAATTTAAAAAATTTGCATTTACTATAAGATAAGAATAGGCCAACCTCATAAAATATATACTAACAAGATCTAACCTTTTTTTTTTTTTTGGTGAATAGGCCAACCCCTGGGATTTATCGACTATAAAGTAAAATAAACTTATAACCGGATGTGTCTCGGCCACATATGGCCATCAATATCATCCCTCAACAAAGTAGCAACAACATTAGGAACCAAATCAAAAGCATGAAAACCAGGCGGTAAAGAAATCACATATCCCGCTAAACCATCGGCTAGACGATTAGCTTCACGATACACATGTTTAATACGGACAATCCAGTCCCTAACAAGGAAGCCATGGCATAGCTCCACCAGATAGCCATGGCAAACACTGTAGACCAATCTCCCTCCCTTGTGACAATCCCTCTTCCTAAATTCTCATATACCCATCCCAACAGAGACTTGAGAGAAAAATACCAGTCTTTTACTAGGCGGTAGAATACGATCCCACAGGCCAGACATAGCAGGACAATCCCTGAGAACTTGGAGAATAGTCTCGATACCTCCTTGACAAACCGTACAAACATCTGAATCACAAAAATGACGTCTATTCCTCTCAGAGTTTGTCATAATCACTTGATGCATTACCAACCAGAGAAAGATTCTAACCCGCTCAGGAGCTATCACCCGCCATATCCTCTTATACGCATTCTCCATATTCTGTGCAGGCCTCTCCTCACATATCAGGAGATTGTACGCAGATGCAACTGTAAACTTACCCTCCGAGTTTCCTCCCCATGACAACCTATCAGAAGCCCCAGTGAAACAGTCCAATACTACAGCCGCCAGCTCTAAACACTTTTCCGCGACACATACAGTGATATACGAGAAAGATCCCATCCACACCATCTGTCCATAACTCTCTGGCTGTAATTTTATCAAACCCCGGAGGCAAAGCACCCACTGCTCATTTAACAAGTGGCTCCCCTGCAAGCCATTTATCTGTCCAGAATAGAATCTTCTTCCCATCTCCGACCACCCAATTAACTCCACAGGTAACCACTTCCCGCAACCCATACATACACTCCTCCACGTCGAAGAGAAATTACTCTTGACTGATATCCAGGATGTATCATGAATATCGCCCACCTTATACTTACTCCTCACTACGCGTGCCCAAATGCTCGCTTAATCATGTAAAACTCTCCAACCCACCTTCGCCAGTAGAGCTTTGTTCATATTACAACACGCTCTAATCCCGAGTCCCCCTTCCCTCTTGGGACGACACACTTTGCTCCACGCAACCAAGTGATGCTTTCGCTTCTCTGCATTACTCCTCGAAAGAAAATCTCGTGCTACTCTATCCAACTTGTCCAGTATACCCTGTGGCAACTTGATAGTGCTCATAGTGTGCACTGGAAGAGCCGATAAAATGGACTTTGTCAATGTAAGCTGTCCAGCAAAGCTTAATGACCGCCCTTTCCATCCAGCCAAACGAGATGAAACCTTCTCCAAGACCTCTCCAAACGTCTCTTTATTAATCCGTTTGTGGAGGATAGGCATACCAAGATACTTCCCTAGGTTGACTGTTGAGTTGATCCCACTCTCCTCACTAATCAACCTCCCTTGTTCCCTACATACATTCTTAGAGAAGAAAATCTTTGACTTCTCCAAACTAACCTTCTGACCCGATGCCCCACATAAAGCTCCCAAAACACGTCATATCACCCGAATTTGAGACACTGTTGCCTCTGCAAATAGAATTAAATCATCCGCAAAGCAAATGTGGCAAAACTGAGGTCCTGTTCTTGATAGCTTAATCGGCTTCCACTCTTTCTGCAGAACCGAACCATCAATCAAATGACATAATCGCTCCATGCATAGGACAAATAAGTAAGGAGAAAGAGGATCTCCCTGCCGTAAACTACGCAATGGCTTAAAAGATTCCGTTTTTCCCCATTCCATAACAGGCTCATTGACGTTCCTGTGACACACTGCATGATCAAGTGCACCCACACATCCGAAAAACCAACAACCTTCAAGGTATCTCCAAGAAAGTCCCATCTGATCCTATCATACGCCTTCTCCAAATCCAACTTCAGGAGCATCCATCCCTTCCTACCTTGCTTTCTTCTCATAGAGTGAACCGCCTCTTGAACGACTATGATGTTATTTTAACTCAGCTGACCTAGAATAAAACTTTTCTGCACTGGACCAATAACCCGAGTCATAACTCCTTTCAATCTTTCAACCATGGCTTTTGTAATTGTTTTAAATAACACATTACATAAGCTAATTGGCCGGAACTGAGAAATCCTCTATGGCTTAACCACCTTCGGTATCAGGACTACAACCACGTCATTAAGCTCAAGTAGTAAAACTCCAGTTCGAAAAAAGTCCAACACAAGACGTGTGACAGAATCTCCCACCACATCGCAATTCTTCTGATAGAAAATCGGTTGGAAACCATCCGGACCAGGAGCTTTATACAGCCCCATGCTTCTGACAGACTTCTCCACTTCCACTCCCGAGAAAGGCTTACTCAAGACTACCTGATCCTCATGAGATATCCGCATAAAACTCTCAGAGGGAAGACTCTCCACCACTGGTTCGACATCCTCAAGAGAATATAGTCTCTTGTAATAGTCTAACGCTAGCCCCTCCAACTCCTCACCATCCGAAACCCAAGCCCCAACATCATTCTTAAGCATCTCAATCCTATTACGCCTCCTTCTTATGATGGTTGACGTATGAAAATAACTTGTGTTCCGGTCTCCATGAACGATCCACTTCTCCCTGGACTTTTGGAACCAAATGAATTCTTCTTGCTCTAATACCAAATGAAACTCTCCCTGAAGCTCAGCTTCCCGATGTAACAGAACATCCGTATGATTAGTCTCCAATAAAGTCTGCACCATTTTTAACTCAGTTAATAACTTTTCCTTTTTCTTTTATACATCACCAAATACTTCCTTGTTCCACTTACGCAATGTTCTCTGCAAACCCTTCAGTGCTTCTTGCGTACTGATGCTACCATCCCACGAGTTAACCAACATGTCTTTAAACCCAGGGTGAGATAACCAGGCTGCGTCAAACCTAAACGGACGTCTTAGCGGATTCTGTCTCCCCTCTGGTGATAACTGAATATATAGTGGTGCATGATCCGATGCCAGAAAAGGAAGATGGGTAACCATAGCTTCTTGCCACTGTAAGCGAGTCTGAGCACAACATAAAATTCTATCAAGTCTTTTAGCCACAAAGAACCGTTTTTCACAACCCCATTTCCAGGTAAACTTATTACCCTGAAACCCCATATCAATTAAAGACAACTCGTTTATCCAATCCCCAAAATCTAGTGAATCCGTGGACAACCTACCGTTCCCCCAGACCTCTCATCCAGTCTGAGGATTGTATTAAAGTCCCCTCCGATCACAACTGGACCATCAACGCCCCTCACAGTATCACTTAACGTTTCCCAGAGACCTTGTCTACGAATCGCAGATGGGACGGCATACACAACAATCCAGTTAAGAATCTTTGTACCATTCACCACTTTCGCATGAATGAACTGGTCCGTGAACTCTACGATCTCCACATCTCCTATACTAGATCTCCATAAAAGCCACAAGCCGCCACTCTGACCCACAGCGTCGACCCGAAAGGAGTTTTTGAGTCCTAACTCTTGGCATATAGGACTTTCCCTGTCTCCCTCTGCGTGCGTTTTGAACACAGCTAACATATCCACACAAAACTTCTTCAAAAGATATCGGACTGATCTTCGAAATTGGGGTTTATTCGCTCCCGGAAATTCCACAATATGCAATTCATCTTAACAATGTTAAATTCCTCCAAAATCGCCAGGGAAAACCGTTAAGCCTGACGAGTCTCTCCTCCACCTCCTGGCAATCCATCAGTCGCGGTAACACCCAGTGCAAGAGAAACCGTACCCGTGCTTGCTGCCGCATACGTCTCAACACTCCCCCGATCTCCTACCCATCCCGGCTCCTCGATTCGATCCAAGTTACTCACCAAGAAAGAACCCCCTGATCTCCCCATAATATCTTTCTCAACCCGTAATCTTTTCCCCGACGCAGAGAGCTCCACCTCTTTCTTTGCCGGACCAAACACCAGGCCTTTAGTGGGCCCTGTGACTTTCATTTGACGAGGCCCACTTGACACCACCCCTTTTTTCGATCTGGGCTTTTTCCCACTAACATCTTCCCTCGGCCCATTGTTTTTCTTCTCCCCTACAGCCCCAAAAACAATCGGCTTGCCTTGGTTAACACTCTTCCCTCTATTAACCTGATTTTGTGGATCCTCATTTTCCTTATTCGCCCCTGCAATCTCCTCCTCTGTCCGGATCTCCCCAATTTCCATATCAACCTCCAAGTTACCAAACTTGTTTGATACTGCAATAATGGCAGGATTTTTGTTCACCATCGTACTCCGGTGCGCACCACCAGCAGGTCTCACCGCACTAACCCTCGGAGAAACCGTTGTCGCCGCCTTTGTCATACTCCTCCCCCGTCTTGAGACCTCCGTAAAACCATCATCATCTGAGGATGCCTCCTTCTCGACACCAGATACAACTGTAGTCGTTGTTGGAGTCACCGCAACTTGTTGTGGTCAATTATGAATTAGATGCCCGTATAAACCACATGCAGAGCAGATATTCGCCAACCCCTCATACGAAACAAAGTACCGCGCACCATTAACTACCACTGTCCCCTTAAGCGGTTTCCGGAGATCAACTTCAACACAAATCCGTGTAAACCGGGCTCTCTCAAACAAGATCTAACCTTTGTTACTATGTGGTACCTATCAAATATTTTTTATAATATTTGATAGTTTAAAATTTGAAATCTAATGCCTTGTGAGAATAAATATAGTTTAAATGGAAGTTTACTCATTAGTTGATAGGACAAATTAATTGCCATTTAAACTAATATACATTTCAATTTTCAAAAACAAAAATAGTTTTAAAATAAATATGTTGAAGGTATTACATCAAGTATTCTCATTTAAAAATGTCACCGAAATAAAATTCTATCTTGAGATTTATCTTTCGTAACATGACTAATTAACTGACTATAAAATACATACCCTAACTACAAATTGTCCTTAAGTCTAAGTGAGATAACTCAACTCAAAATTTCTTGTTTCAATAATAATCAATATATTACAAACAATTTTATGAAAAGAAACAAAAAAAAAGTTAGAAATTCTCTTTGTGGAAAGTAAATCGGGTGGACGACTCTAGACTGAACTCTTGACAAAGTGAATTTAGCGGTCGAACAAGCGTGGGACTTCCACAATAGAACACACCTGAAATCAACCATATAAACTAAGATCATCTCAAATAAAACGTTAAAAAATAAAAATTCAAACTGAAAAAAAAAGAAAGAGTCCCAAAAAAGAAATAGAAACCTATTCCCTTATAATTTTTCTTTACCAACTATACTAAAATTTATATATCTTTATTGTTAAAGCTAGTTTAAAAACCCAAAATAGTAAGGCCAGAAATTACATGATTATAGTTTCTTTGAACATATTTCCTTATGAAATTTCTTAAATAATGCAAGAAAAAGTGCTTATTATGCAACTAGTTTAATAAAAACAGGCCAAAGGTAACACATGAAGATTCTCTAATTTCATACATGGAATGAGAATTAAACTTGAATATTTAATAAAAGACACTCAAATACATTTTGCTAGCAATGTTAAAGAATATTTTAAAATAACTAAAAGAACCAATTACCTATGCGAGAAGTTTCATGCTTGCTTGACAATGCAAAATGGGTTCGTATCTGAATCAGGTAGGAATATAGGAAATTTCTATTATTTTAAATAGCGATGAGAAATAAACTAAGGTAAATGAAATATCAAAGTGGATATAATAAAGAAAAAAAAGTTTAAACGTACTCGGCTCTCAGAGACAATATCAACACCGTTTTTGGCATGTTGAAGTTTCTGGACCATAGCGATGAGAGCAGATCTTGCATCTCCTGCTTCGTACATACTTGTTAAGTAGTTATGCATCTCTATCACGTTCTGCCAAATACATTACACACACAAAAAATATAACATAAAGATATAGATAAAAAAATATTATATGCTAAATTGCGTGACATCATTAAGCTTTCCCAAGGTATTGTAAAATCAATTGAAGACTAACATTATAGTATATATTTTTGTATATTAATAGACTATCACAAAACTAATATGAAAATACACAACATGTATAATATAAAACTCAATTCATACTTTTTAAAACTGGATATTAGAACTTACGGTTTTGTCATACACTGCAATATCATCCATAACTCCCTTGAACCATTCGAAAGAAGCTTGCTCTCTTGTCACCCAATAAAAATATGCTCTTTGTGGAAACTTCTTACCTCCACTTACACTACCTCCTCCTACACTACCTCCTCCTACGCTTGCACCTCCTATGCTTGCACCTCCTATGCTTTCACCTCCTACGCTTCCTTCATGCTTTTGCCCCTGCATTTTCCAAATTTTACACCCCTTTATACTTTGCTTCATATAGTCTTATTGTTACTTCAAGACTCACTTTGGTTAAAGATTACTTACAGATTTTGGAATTCCAGGTTTGAGATTGTTCAACATGTCTTTTAGGATACTTATAAATGGGGTCGCCCCGATCCCTAGCCCGATTAACAAAAGAATATCGTACTTCTGATAGTTTTGTGCCGGAGCCCCATACGGTCCCTTGATAAAAATTCTTGGAAATCTGGTTGTGGATAGATATGGATCGAATGATATCAGATTTCGATCATCTTATGTAAGAATATCCTCGATTTATCAAGGAGTTAAAATTCACTTACAAGACTTGTGATTCTTCAATGAGAGGATTTGCACCTCTCGCTCTTGTTTCCATTCGAACAAGATTATTTGGACTAGGTTTTGATGATTGATGAGGCTCGCATGTCTACAAGAAACAAGAAGTAACTATAAATATCAAATTTGGACTTTGATTTTGGTTATGACATGTATTGAAAGTGATAGAAACATATTTAAAAAACTAAATTAAGAAAATTACTTCTGCAAATCTGTTCCTAAGTTCAGAGGTCCAATCTCCTAATGCTCTTATGTGAACGCTCAAGTAATCATCTCCGGGTGCAGAAGTGACGGAGAATGGATGCCTAAATCACAAAAAAAAAAAATGACAATTAATATTTTCAATGATAAAAATATAATATTTATTTTGGTAAGTTATATAACTATTGTTTAGATATCCGTTTTCGAAGAAGATGTTATTACCATTCGAATTTGGAGATATCAGGGCACTTGACAAACATATACATACCACTTTTGTACTTGAACCCTTGAGGTCTTGTCATATAGAGTGCGAGAACATTGCCTGAATATACAATTGCCTAGGCAAAAACAATTTACGAGGAAAGAAAACACAATGAAATTGTTATTACATATTACACTTCATAATCTTCTGAATTAATTCATAACGTTATAAGAAGGAATATACATATACGAATCTTAAACAATTACCTTAATAATGTGGACACGATGGTTGTGTTCTTGAACTCGTGAGAAGAGCCTCTCGCCCGCGTACAAAACCATTGGCACGGCCACGTACATCCATGTCTTTATTTTTCCATACAACATAAGTATTTGTAAAAAAGTTAAGACTCTAAAGTTTACTTAATATGTTACGTTTACGTCTCTCTATATCTCTTAACATATATTCATTGTAGTATATAAACTTACCGTCTTTTGGTACCAAGGCTTCTCGATGATAAGAATGTAACCATGGATGATAAGAAGAGCATAAGCAATAACCAGCAAATGATGAGCATACCAAAACGAATTAAATCCAGCTAGACGGTTAAATGGTTTACGCAGTTTCACTATGTTCCTTCTGAAGTAATGCATAGCAAGCGTGAATGAGATACCCATAATGACGATCATTAGAACTCCTGTGACCGAAACCGGGGTCAGCATTAGACCTAAATAGGTAGGTTGCTTGACCCCCAAGAGATTTCCCGCATAGTCCGAGTACAAATCATGAGGGCAAGTGCTTAGCCTCGGGTAATTGCAAAGCAAATGTAGTGCCGTGTGGAGCAAGGAAATAACCGCTATCGCCAACGCTACTAGCTTGTGGAAATTGATGTTATCGTCAAATGGGATCAGGTGACTCAAGAAAGTTGATCTGAGGAACGTTAGGGTTCTTCTTAAAACAGGGACCAAGATCAAAGCCATGTTTAGTTTCAGTATTTCGGCTGTTCCTTTAGCGGCGCAAACGCAGCGGCCGGTGATGTTATAAAGAGGGCTTGTAGTGAACTCATTGTATTTCCACATGAAGAGGAAGATGTTTACTGCGAGCCACAATGTGACGACCCATATCTTCTTCCAGTTCTCGTACATTAGCTCTGCGGTTACTGAAACGTATTTACTAGTCGATGTTCTGTAACGTTTTGGGATCATGGCTCGCGTTAGCTGTTGCGAACTCCTCACGATCTTTTTTGAGTCGGCGTTTGATACCATTCCTGTTAATAGCACCTCGAGTTGCCACATCTGGTCGATGTAAACTAAATAAATGTCAGAGTGGACAAGGCATGCAACACAAAAAAAAACTTTTAACAAAAATTCAAAATATGCAACATAAAGATATAATGTGCATGCAACATAAAACTACTTTTGGTTTTACCATCAATATTAATTAGGTTT
This sequence comes from Camelina sativa, assembly GCF_000633955.1. Lineage (NCBI taxonomy): Eukaryota > Viridiplantae > Streptophyta > Magnoliopsida > Brassicales > Brassicaceae > Camelina > Camelina sativa. The sequence continues at coordinate 15,108,810 of NC_025693.1, forward strand.
CAATTTCATAAAACCAAAAATTACTAATTTCTACTGTATTATCATTTTCATATAATAATAACTAAAAAGATATTGAAAACTTCACATGGTCACTCTAATATGTTGTAGATATTTATGGAAATGGAATCAAGATGAAACCTCAATGTATCCGTGTTGGTCGGGGTCGAGTTCTTCCATGATCAAAGAAGCATAAGTCGCTGCGTTCTTCTTAAGATTCACGAGCTTGTTCGCGGATGCACTCAACACTATAACCTCTTTAACCTCATCTTCTGTTAACTTCCCGTCTCCGTCCTTGTCACACCTACACCGCAACTGTTAACATTTTTTCTCTATATATTTTACAAATTAAAACCAAACATAATTAAAAAGTGGTTACATGTCGAAGAAGATCTGGAGGCGACAGTCGAGATCTTTCTTGATCATGTCTTCCCAAAAAAGCTTGAGTTGGTCCTTGTCAATCCCATTTTCTGTGTTTATTTGTCTTCTCCTACCCAATGCTTCGTATACTTCTGCCGCAAACTCCAATGAATCTCCCATTCCTAATACACATTACATAATTCTATTATATAAACATCATTTTATTTTAATTTGAAGAACAAACTTTTCAAATTGACAACAAAAAAAAAAAAAAATATAACCTTATTTTTAAAGATTACGTTTAACTACGTAAGAAGAAAAGATTAATCATAGTATTACTTAAAAGATTACATTTACGTAAGATAAAAAAGGATTAATCATAGTTTTACCAATGCAAACGCCGAATTTTTCCTTGGGAAGCCGCCCGTCAACGGCGAATTGATTAAACCGGTTCTCGATCGATCTCCATGAATCTCGTTCCCGTCCAGTGACTGTCCGATCAAGGAACCGGAGACTTTGTAGTCCTCTAGCCGCGCTAGATGTAGTTCTCTCAACTCTTTGTGGCCCTGGTTTTTTTTCTTGGGCCACAGGTAGTGGAGGCCCCAAGTTTCCACTCTTTCTCGTGCTCGGGGATCCAAGATTCCCGCTCTTTCTCCATTTCGACACGCTCATAGATCTGATCATTGATCCCACCCCGAGATTCTTAGACATATTCCTCAAGATCCCACCACCACCACCAACACCACTACCGGTACTACTCTCGGGATTATTGTTATTGGTTATGTTTTCCGGTTGTTTCACCGAACCCGCACCACTTGGATCTATCTCGACGCTCTCTAACATCCATTTCGAGGAGTCCTCGGTCCCAGCCTTTCTGTTGTTTTTCATGATGCCTTATAACTTTGTATCGTTTCCTTTTCGTCTATGATTTAAGTTTCAACGCACAAGATGATACACTCCACTTCTGCATTTTCTCTTTTCGTGTTGTTCTGCCATCTATCAAACGCTTGACCCTTAGAAATCTTTGTTTTTGGTTGATAACGAATCATGAGAGATTCTGATTTTCTCTCTTAATTCGTGTGAGTTCTTGATCTTTTTCTTCTGCGAAGTTTTCGGTATCGATAATTCTACGAGAAGAGACTAAGAATAGCCTCCTTATTGTGTGTGTCATTTGTAACATTGTCGATAGTCTATTTACATGGGAAGAGGGACACATGAAGAGTTACTAAAAATAGGAAGTTCTAAGGTAAACTTTGAGGTCAATTTACACACAAAAAAAAACCCCCCGTAAAAGAATGGAAGATGAAACGAATTAATGAATGGCCATCATTAACTAAAGAAGTAAAAATACAATTAACGAAAGGATTTCTCGAATCAGCCATGAAGTAAAGGGCGCTTGCCCACAGCCACAATTTGTAGACTTGATTTTTAGGCTACATTTAAAAATATACTAGGTAATAATCCGTGCAACAGTATGGGTGAAATTTTTGTTTGAGATATTACATTTGTAAATATATTTTTTTTAGTATAACATTTATACCATAAATTCATATTAGTTTGAATTCATCAAGTTTATGATAGTTTAAAATATTAATTATTTCACCATAAATTTTAGATTGACATGATGGCAAATCTTGATCGAATGTGAACCGAATTAGTGATCGGTTAGATTTTTATTAAAATCTTGAACTATCAAATCAGATAAAAATCACAAAAAAAAAAACTAGAATTTCATGAACCAAATGATTTAAATAATATTGTTAACCCGGTCAAACCCGTTCGCTAATCAATCCCACAACGGGTTTAAATATTTTGAGCCGCAAAATGTCTTTGCATCTGTCTCGCTTGAATTCGTGTGATCCGCAGTAACCCACATGCATTTCAATAAATCATTTTTCTAATATATAAAATATAGCTAAAACTTAAACTTAATTTATATTAGTAAAGTTGTGTGCTAAAGTTTTTAAGAATAACACATTTGTTTTTTTTTTTTTACAAACACAATGGCATATAGCTGTAAATAATAAATCCAAATGAGACTAAATAACTAAATGTGTCTCAGCTATTGGTATAATATTATTACTTTTTTCATTTTTATTGGACTGACTTTTCTAAATTTTAAGATTTCTGTAATAACACTATAACTACATATTTATATATAATGTTTAACTACATAGTTATCCAAATTAAAATATATATTTATGTCATTTCAATTGGTGATCATACGTTTTTTTGGGGCAAATATAGGTACTGTTTTTAGTAAAAGAATAAACGTTGAGCCAGTTTCAAATGATCTTCGATTCTTTCACCTTTCTTTATAAAATTATTAGAAAAGTAACATTATTTATATTTTTGAAGATATGATTTTAATATATATTTTCTTACATCTCTTAATATAGTTATATTATTATATTACAATACATAGTGAAATTAATTTAATTTTGAAAATATGTAGGCAATAATATTTATCAGTTTTTGAATAATATTTACCAATTTTAAAATTTATAGGAGAAAAATATTGTGCATATAAATAAATTGAATAGCAGCAGTGGTAGTTGACAAAGAAAAATAGCAATGGCAGTTTTATGTAATATTATGGAATATTAAGGGTAAATAATAAATTGAGTACGGAGCTCTCTGGTGACGACACGTCAACTTTTTTTAGAGAATGCTTCTCTTTTAATATATAGGGGATTGTTGGTTCACTAGGTTTAAGTTATCTCATATATGGATTTTGCTTTGTTAGCATAATTCATTTCACTATATAGATTTAAACCCTTGTGTTGAATCGTAATCTATATTTGATCCGATTAGAACTTGCTGATTTGATTCTGTGAAAAAACTATGAGCATAAGATAAAAACAAGAAAGAATGACACAAGAACACCGAAATTTTACGAGTTCAGGTTTCAATGTGGAACCCTACATCACGCCGAAGATCGACTCCGGAATCCAGTAGATCTTAGCTCAAAATTGAGCTCATACAAGTGACTGTTACAATCTCTCACCTAGGTTTAGATTACAATCACTCTCAAAATTATTTTCACAATGTCAAAATATTATCAATATACTTGATATATATTGTCATTATATGAATTACTAACTTTGAAAATTAAACTTTATATAATAATATACAACTATTAAGACATTGAGAATTCTATAGTGTAAAGTGCAAAAGTTGTTCTTAAACTAATTCAAATATCGAGATATTATGAACCATATAGATATGTAAGTTGCAACATAATTAATTTAAAATCAGAACTACAAAAATAATGATTTCTCATATTTGTATTTTCAATAGCATTATAAATATTGATGCATAAACACTAAATATTTGTGTACTTCTTCTTGAAATAATTTCATAATATATAATAAAAACATATCAATATATGTGCTTTGATTGGTGTTCTTCCAATTCATCTCATGATTTGAAACCGGTAAAGATCTATCAATCATTTTCTGAGATGTTATAGATCTCTTTATATTTTTCTTCAATTTTTTACCCAAATAACCTCGTCTAAAATGGATTAACCGTTCTATTCTTTATCTTTCATTTGTAAATTACCAAAATATCTCTCAAATCCACTCTTTTGAAAGAAATGATGGTGATGAAAAATCGCGTGGAGTGATGTAGGAAAAACATGAATGTTAATATATGCTCGCTCTAATAATTAATATTGTTGGAAAATAAATGAAATTTCTATAAATAATCTATTTGATATCTATAAATTATTTTCTTATGTATAAAAAAAGATTATATCATGAAATAGTTAATTACAGAAAATAAATAATTATTGTGACAAATGTTATGATATCTAATAAAATTTACTAAAAACAATAAGTTGAGGATAATGATAGAAGAGATTTTCAATAACTATGTTATGTAGTCAAAGTAATTTGACGATATAAGTAAGATACCACACATGTGATTAACATAAATGATATTCATGACTTTACTTATGTGGATGAATGTAAAAAACATCGTATTTTTCAAAAACAAAGCAATGAAGGATGTATTAAACATGTTTGACAGATTAATAGATAATTTTTGTTTTTTTTTAAAATAGTAAATCTGTGAGACATAAAATAAGCAAGAACAAATTGTTACATTAAATTTTACTTTTAATATCCAAAATTTAGAAATGTATTTTCATATGGTAGATACAAAATATAATCTCTAAATATTTAATATTTTCTTAGTAAAGCATTGAATTTAAATGTATATCATATATGTAGTAATTAATTTTTTTGTCAACAACATGCATTATTTGCGTCGCACCGGTATTGCAACAGATACATCAACAAAAACCATTTGGCTACATTTTGAATTTTAGTAACATTTTTTCACAAGAAGGTTGGCTAGGGATTTCTTGTAAATAGTAGTTCATTTAGATCAAAGATATTTAATGAATAAAAATTGTTTGAATGATTTCTAATAATAAATCAGGATATATAATCAAAATTTTGTATTAAGATACATAAATTAACCATATTATTATGAAACTAATTATTAATTGAAAAGAGATATGTATAATAAATTGAATCAATACATTTACACATTCGATTATGTTATAAGTGAACTAACATATTGCTACACATATTAAAAGCAAACTAAAGAGTAAAGATCCATATACTGAAAATACAACCTATGATGAGTATATATATTATATGATAAGTAATTGCATAATGTTAATATATATATTTTTTAATTAAAAAAGTTACAACAATAGAACAAAATATGTATAACATTCAATTATGTTACTTATAGTAAAAAAATACAAAAATAATTCAGAATCTGAATACTAAAACAATATATAGACACAATAAATTAAAGTTTTCTCCCGCAATATACCACGGCCAATCCTAGTTATAAGTGATGTTAATATTCTTCATAAGCTTCTTCTCACACTTACAAATATGGAGAAAGACAAAGAAAAATCAAAATATGGTCAACAGTTCAAAATATTGAGAAACTAGAATTAGACATGTGCTCTAGCACAGATCACTACAAAATAAACATAGCAGTTTCCGACGGACAAATCAGTCGGAAAATTGTCGGAAACAAGCATTTCCAACCATTAACCAACGACAGTAAATCAGTCGGAAATCGCTGGTCGGAAATATATTTGGTTGGAAATCCGTCAGAAATTTCCAACCGAAAAGGTGGTCGGAAATTCGTTGGTAATAAACGGTCAGAAATTTGTCAGAAATATTTGACTGATTACCGACAATTTTCCAACCGAAATATTTTCCAACCAAAAGTATTAAAACGTATGGATGCTAATAATTGATATTTAGAATTTTTATATCAAATTAAAATTAGAATGGCTAAATAAATAAGTTAAATTGTCAATTAAAACCAGAAAAATAGTTTTGAAATCTCAACAAAAGAAATTAAAATAATACACTTAGTTAAATTAAAACATTAATCTACTCTTGAGTTTCATCTTCATCTTCTTCTTGGATCTACTTTACTCTTTTCCTTTTTCTTCAATGGAGTTTCACACATGGTCTCTACCTTGAATTCTCCATGTTTTGACTTCATGACCAAATCTGCATAAAAGAGAAAGAGCACTTAAAATCACAAAAGAGAGTACATGACCAAAGAATCTAATTCTTGATTCTATAAAAAAAAAAAACTAAACCATAGATCTGGAAAAAAAAATCCAGTTCATTTTGAAACCCTAATTTTGATTTTAAAATCAAAGTTTCTAATTTGGATTCTCTGAGTAGAACATCAAAATAAATGAAACTGAAAACCCTAATTAAACTGGTGTTCTTATAAAATCAACAAAATTGAAATCAATTCAAAGAATCTAAATATTTAAACATCTATGATGGAAGAAAAAATAACCTAAGCTTGCTTGGATCTGGAAGACTTGTCTTCCTTCACTTCAGTACCATCAATTGATTCATCTGCTTTGAAAGATTTTGGTTAGAAAAAAAAAAGATTTTGGCCAGAATAGATGAAGAACATAGAGATAGAGTAAAGAAGATAAAAAATGAAAATATAGAGAGGATGAGGGTTGCCTTTAATTAGGGTTGTTAGAATAATTTTGGTTGGAAAACGGTTAGTAAAAACCGACGGATATATTTGTTGGAGATTTCGTCGGAAATTACTGACCGATTTCCAATCGTTTTGAAAGGTCGGAAATTAATGACCAATTCTCGACCAAAAATTAAAAGCAGTTGGAAAATTGGTCGGAAAACAGTCGGTAAATACTGACGGATATATCAGTCGGAATGTTTGTTGGAATTTACCGACCGATTTCCAATCATTTAAAAAGGTTGGAAATTACCGACCGATTTACAACCGAATTTTATATCCGTCAATTAACGGTTGGAAATTGGTCGAAAAATTTACTGACTAATAAATCGGTCAGAAATTTGGTCGGAATCAACAATGTTTTCTTGTAGTGGATTGAAATCTCTTTTATTTATTTTGTAATTTTTATTCAAAATTCCATATATATGATTGTTTTATTCGTTAATTTTTTTTTCCGATAAAATACTATGCCATGAAATCATATAATAAATCTGATTTATGGAAAGAACATCTATTTTGTAAGATCTGTTCTAGTAGATCTAAATTTTGACCCGTGTTACACCGCAAGTTAAGTTATTTGATAAAAAAGAAAATAAATTTTTGTTTGTTAACTTTATTTGATTTGCTTTGTGTTTAAAATTATATATTGTATTTTGATTGCTAATTCTATGACTTAACCTACAATATACCATATATTATTTTTTTTTGTTATAGTACTAATTTAATCAACTTAATTATATATGTCTATTAATCTAATTTCATATTGATGACAAAATAATGAAATGATTTTTTACCCGTGTAGCACTGTAACATCCTGAACCCAATTTTGGGTGGGTATTGATACCAAGGAGGGTGTCGGTCGACACCACTAAATTGGTGGTTGTTCTGTTTGTTTCAAAATCGATCGGTTTAGCTTGGTTTGGGTTTGGGAAACCCTAAGTCTCGTTTTATAGGAGCACGAGCAGCCTCTCTTTGGGGGGGGGGGGNTGGGGGGGGGGGGTGTTTGTCGCTGCAAAGATAGAAAGAGAAAGAGAAAGAGAGATGATGAGTTGATCCTAAGAGAAAAGGGAGCCTGGAGGAGGGTTAGGAGAAGGAGAAGGGAGACCCAACATCTGTATGTGTATGGGAGAGGATGTGATTACTTGGTGGTGGATTAGGAAAGTCAAGGAAGCTTTCTCCTAGCTGTTATCCAGATAAATTGTGTTGTTTTAGTGTTAGATCGATTAGAGAATCGATGGTTGTGGCATATTAGAGTCTTACGGCAAGAAAGAGCTTGAAGGGAGGCTCGGATCGTGATTTATGGGTTGGTGTCAGTCGACACCAATACCTGCAGATGGACTGCGCGAACTGGTCTGAGATGGCTACTTTGGGGCAATGTTTGGAGAATGAAACGGAGTCCGATTTGGCTGAAATTTGGTGGGGAGCTTCGTGGGGCTACAGGCTTCATATCCAACGGTGGATTTGTGGACTGGACGGTTGGTTTATGTTTTAATCAAGTGTTTACATTGTGGTCTGGCATAGATGGTTTTGTGGTAAGTTTGGAGTGTCGAGCGACACCAAGGTGGTGTCGGTCGACACAAGCATGTTGTTGTGTGTTTGGATCCTAGGAGGACAGCTGGAGTTAGGTTTGGATGAGAGGAAATCGACAGAAGTGATGTTGTGAGCGTCGGTGTGTGTGGTGCTTCGCAAGTGGTGCGATGGGTGACGTTCGACACCAGGTGGAGGTGTCGTTCGCCACTAGAGAAATTGATAGTAAATTGGAGTATTCGTGGGAAAGTGCTGTCTGTGGCTGGACAAAATCAAATATTCCAGCCCACCTCTCTTGTTACTCGGTCGCTAGGGATGGTTGGTTGTGCGACACAGTAACTAGATGAGGTGGGGTTTAGTGTATTTGTGCAAATTTTTGCAAGGAGCGATTTTTACGCCGGTTGTCTCGTCGGAATTATGGAGTTCCAGTGAGATCGTTTCCCGTGGATCCTGTGCGAGGACTGAAAATCCGGATGCGGTCGTTTCAAGCACCAAATTAATGACATTGTAAATTTCTATTAATATCTACTCAAACACGTCCTGCCATATAACCCATCGAGTGATATTTTAACTCGTTGTACATCGCAAAAGGAAAAAAAAGTAAAAAACTTTGTAAAAGTCTAAATATATTATTAAAATTTAAAATATTTTAATAAAGCTTATATTTTTTTGGAAATTGCAAATACTTATAATCGAGACGATTAGAAATTGAAAACTTTAAAACATACACCAATTTGTATTTGTATTTGCCTTTAAAACAAACACAAATTTTACATATATTTGTAATTTTTTCCTTTAAAATATATTATAGCAAACGTATTTCTATTGGCACATATTGTATCTAAGTAAAATAAACACAATTTTTCAATTATTACAAAATTAGTTAATTCATAAGTTCTCTACTGTTCTCAAACACATTTTCAAAAATATTTCTAATTACCAATTTTTTATTTAATTTGAAATAAATAATATATATATCTTATTATATAAAGTTGGGTTCTGAAAGTTAGCCATTAACAAGATTTTGACATGTGCCAAGTTATCAATCTCAGATTTTGACATGTGTAAAAGTTAATATTTAATAGGAGAAATTTGACTACAATAAAAAAAATAATTTGTTTTAAAAAATTTAATAAAGTAAAAAGATAATGAGAATTTGTTAAAAATACACTTTTTGATATACCCTTTTTCAAAAATACCCTTTTTTGGCCATTTTTATTTTTGTCCTCCTTTAATTTTTAGTGACCATTTTACACATAGATAAAAAATATTTTATTTAATAAGAAGACAAACAAAATTTTCCCGCCAAAAAAAATTCTGACATATTATCCCGCTAATTTTTAAAAGTTTTCGACAAAAGAAAATACAAGGTTTTTAAAAGGTTTTATAAGGTAGAAATCTTATAAAATCCTTATAAACACATTATAAACGCTTAGATTTTTAAAAGAGTTTTAAAAGGTTTTAAAAGGATTTTAAAAGGTTTTAAAAGGATTTTAAAAGGTTTTAAAAGGATTTTAAAAGGTTTTTTAAACACCTTGTAAACGCTTTTACATGGTTTTTATAAGATTTTAAAAGGTTTTCAAAATGTTTTTAAAAGGTTTTTAAACACCTTGTAAACGCTTTTACAAGGTTTTATAAAGTTTTCAAAAGGGTTTAAAACACCTTGTAAATGCTTTTACAAGATTTTTAAAAGCATTTACAAGATTTTTTTAAAAAATTTAAACGCTTTTACAAGGTTTTTAAAAACGTTTACAATGTTTTTATAAGGTATAAATTTCGAAAATTTTGGCGGAAAATTTTTTTGATTTTGGCGGGGATAATTTGGTTATTTTGTATTTAAAGAGGAATAGTTTTAAAAATGGTCAACATGGAGGGATATTTTTGAAAAGGGACATGGAAAAGGGGGTATTTTTTAGAATGCCCCTTTTAATTTTAAGTTATTAATTGTACAAAAAAAAATAAAAAAAAAGGATTACGGAAAATATACAGTTAATTATTAATTCTATAATTTTGTAAATACTCACTTTTATATAAACATAGATCATCTCATATTTAAATAATTTATTCAAAAATACTGCTTTCAACTTTGTTTAATTGGAAATTTTTTTTTGATGGGAAGGTAATTTTTTCTTATTCTTTTAAACCAAAATTTTTGCCTACTTTCTCATTTTTCAGTTGGGAATAGATAAGATTAATTTGTTGACCCAAAAAAAAGATTAATATATGCGTCTTCTTTTCCTAATACTGTATTTTAAAATTTATTGTAATATTTTTAGATTTTTTTTATTTAGTTTATTTTTTCATCTTTGAATTATTTGAGATTCATATATTACCGTGCTTATAATATTTTATTCTATCTTTAGTTATGTCAAATTAATTTTCTTCTAATTTCTCAACCTTAATTAGTTGGTCATAAACCCTTATTTTTTGGCAAACATGGATGGGTCCACGGGCTGGGGATAGATGTAGAGCTCACTTAGAAAGATGGGCCCACGGAATAAGAGTGGACATAGGCTCACTAAGCAATGTGGCGGTTGAAGCGTTACAGAGACAGAACTACATCATGGTGTGTCAAAGAATGTTTCCATGAATACATTGGGATATTTAATATTAGTTATTAGCAAAAGATTTTGTGACGTTAGAAAAAGGTTTTTACTTTTATTGGTTGTCGGAGCAAGCCATTTTAAGATAGCAAAAATACATGAACATGTTCTCTCTATACGAGAAGAGGGTAGAGCCGAGGTTCTCTCTATAGTAGAAAATGTTGCACACAAGGTTATCTCCCCAAAGGAGGAAAATGGAAGAGGTTAGACGCAAGGTTATCTCTCCAAGGGAGGAAGGCGGAGCTAAGGTTCTCTCCATAGGGGAGGAGGTTAGACGCAAAGTTCTCTCCATAAGAAATGAGGCAGAGCCGAGATTTTCTACATGGTGGTCATACATTATTTTGATGGTACATCATTTATTAGTATATTATGTAATATATTTTTTATTCAAAATATTTTTTGAACCAACAATTTTTGTAATTAAAAAACTATGCAGAAGTGAAAGTAAAATAGTTGGCTTAATGTGTTCATATATATATTTTCTAGGTGGTGATAAAGAATATATTTTTAACATAGAATATATTTAGAATTGTAAAAATATACTTTTAAGAGTAACATACATCAAATATTTGTAAATAGATATAAATCAATGTATTATAACAGAAATAAAAATTTAATATATTTTTGTTAAATTTAATTTAATTTATAAAACTTTAAATCTGCATATCGGGCGGGTCCTCATCTAGTATATTTATATAGAGACATTTAGCAAATAAATCATGGAGTTGGAACCTATTTACAAGCATGCCATCAGCATTAATTATTAATTTGTTTTTCATTTAATTAATTAATATTAAGTTTCGATTTTTGGAAACAAGATTTCTTATCCTAATAAAATTTCCAAAACAATCGGAATCACTCCTTTTAACATTAAGTATTAAGTTTATAATTCATTTAATTATATTAAGTTTCCAATTTTACAAAACAATATTTTTTCCATACAAACATTTCCTAAACAATCGGCCTTATCAATAAACGAATTGATTTTCAATCTTGGAGGAGGATCCGTGGCCAAGATTTTCGATCTCAACGCATTGATATATCATATCCCAAGAATATTCCAAAAATAAAACAGATTACACCTCATTTCTCCCCAATTAGTTGTTTAATCGAATATTTTTTTTGTGCACAAGTTTGTTTAGTCGACCTAAATGATTAGTATATAAATACTCTACACCTAAACTCTGATTATACATCAGCAATCACAATTACACAAAGCTTACCAGAAAACTTAAACACTCTTTGTGTCTAGATATACCAAAAATCAAAACTTAATAATAATGTCTCCTATTTTTTCATCAGAAAACTTAAACACTCTTTCGTAGACGAATCATGTCAAATAAGGATGATGAAATCGATTGACTAAACATCAAGATGGGCCGAGATGTCGCAATGGACGGAATGAAACAAAGACGAAGAAGATGATAGATTTGTTTTGTCAGATAAAAAAATATAATTTATTTTATAGATTAACTATACGTATTCCTTCTATAAATCACTACTTATTTAGTTATATGTTATACTATGATATAAAACAATAAACCTCAAACAAACTACTTTCTAATTTCTATACTAACTAATATATCTATATTTGTAAGGTTGTACATTTTTAAAAATACAAATTAAACGTTAGTTATATGTATAGTTAATCTATAAAACAAATTATTATTTTTTATAAAGAAGATAGCCCCGCGGTGTACAGCTGGTAAATATCTAGTATATATATAAGCATGATAATATATGAATATTAGCTAGGCTATTCAAATAACCATTCTAAAAGTACTACAACTAAACTAGAAATATGACCCAAAAAAAGCAGGAAAAGACATATATTGATCTCACAAATCCTCTAAATATTAATAGAGATATTTTTGCTGATGTGGCAAGCCCACAATTTTTCTCATCTGTTAACTTTCTCTTTTATTGAAAAAAAAAAATCTACTATCACATTTGTCAAAACATATTTTCCTTATCTTCATCCTTTATAAACAACTCACCAAACACACATTTTATCTTAATATAAAGAACTTCCAAATTTAGTTTATTTATTTGTTTCTAATTTCTCTATTACCATATATTATATTTTTGAAATTCCTATATATTCAATGCTTTGATTTCTTACATGCACTTTGAATTTGAATACCAAACATCTTCTATTTATAAAAATTGAGTCATTTGGAAATATTTGAAATAAAAATAGTTATAAAATTAAATAGCCTAACCAAAACCGAAAACAGAAATTTAAAATTAATATAATTGATTAAAAATAAAATAGAAAATTATAACAATATGGAAACCTAATTTAAGTATAACATAATATTAATCGGAAAATGATATTGATGTTTTCTTTTGGACAAAATGGAAAATAATATTATATAGTAATATTATTATAGTTTAAATTAGTTCATGACACTTGACAAAATTTCTGATAGATAAAATATGACACATGTCATAATGTTAATAATATTTGGAAACTAATCACTAGTTTGGAGTATAGTATATTATTATATAAGTTAATAACATTTGTCAAATACTAGTTTATTAGTATTAGTTATTAATTTTAAGTTGACCAGAAAAAAAAACAAAAAAAAACAAAACAAAACAGAAGTAAAGTTCAAAGTCTAAACGACGCCGTAAAGACGGGAAAAATATCACAAAAGGCTGGATCGTCTTTCTTCTCGTGTCGACTCGCTCTGAGTCGACTCGTTTTACAAACTCGGTCCGTCTCTTCCACTCTCTTTCCCAACCACTTTTTTTTTTTTCCTTTTTTTTGGTGTTTGTTGCAATTTCACCGTCTTCTTCGTCCTAGTATGCCCTAAGTCTCTGTGGCTTTACCCTTTTTCGTCTTTTCACATAACCCTCACTAATCTGACGGCTCTGCTTTCTTCCACGTCAGCTTCGTCTTCTTCAACCCTCTCTCTCTCTCTCTCCGTCACCGTCTTCTCCTCCTTCCTTTAGTTTATCGCGTTATTTATACGGTTTCGCTTCTAGGGTTTCCTCCAGATTCATCTCCCCCTTTTCGTTTTTGTCTTTTTCTCCTCTCCTCGAGAACTTGTCTCAATTTTGCTGAAGCAGAGACCTTCAAGCTCCAATTTTGTTCAATTCCGGAGACAATTTGAGGTATTTTGATTATAGTTCATCGAAATCTTTAATTTTGATTGAATTGGTACTGTAAAGTTTTTGTTTTTTCTTGTTCGATTACTAAGTGTTTTTGTGTGTGTGTGTTCTGGGTTTGTGTTTAGGGTTAAGAGAATCATACTCTTGATTTGAAGGTTGAGTGGGGATTTGGGGGTTTTTTATATGAGGGGATGGCGATCGAGAAGAGTAACGTCAAGCTTTCGAGGTTTGATCTAGAGTACTCTCATGGTGGTAGTGGTGAATCTATGTCAAGTTACGAAGAACAACTACGTAAACACTCAGTGGCTAATAATAATAATAATAATAATAATGTTGATTCTGAGGATGAAGATGATGATTTCGATGAAGATGATTCAGGAGCAGGCTCTGATGATTTTGATTTGCTTGAATTAGCGGAAACTGGTGCTGAGTTTTGTCAAGTTGGGAACGTTACTTGTAATATTCCTTTTGAGTTGTATGATCTCCCTTCTTTGGAAGGTATACTCTCTGTTGATGTTTGGAATGAGTGTCTCACTGATGAAGAGAGGTTTAGTCTCTCCAGTTATCTCCCTGATATTGATCAGCTCACGTTTATGCGTACTTTGAAAGAGCTTTTCGGGGGTCGTAATTTCCACTTTGGCAGTCCTGTTAAGAAACTGTTTGATATGTTGAAAGGTGGGCAGTGTGAACCGAGGAATGCGCTTTATCTCGAGGGGCGTAGTTTGTTTCTACGAAGCAAACATTATCATACTTTGAGGAAGTATCATAATGACATGGTGGTGAATCTTTGTCAGACTAGGGATGCTTGGGTAAGTTGTAAAGAGTACAGTATTGACGAGAAGCTCCGTGTCCTGAATATTCTAAAGAGCCAAAAGACTCTGATGCGTGAGAAAAAAGATGACTTTAAGGAGGATTCATCAGAGAAAGAAGAGCCTTTCGATGGGCCTTGGAGCAGAAAGGGAAAAGATAGGAAGGCTACTCAAAAGAAATTGTCTCGTCATTCTGGTTATGGTGTTGATACAGGTTTGGAATTTCCTAGCCGGCGGCAGCTGACGGCTGTAGAACAGGACAGATATGGAAAACCAAAGTCGAAACTGAAGTTTCCGTTTGCTAAATCATCTGTTGGACCATATGCTTCAGGTTATAATGGTTTAAGTACGAATTCTGCGTACAACCCCTCTTCTCTTGCTAGACTTAGGTATGGTTCAGGTTTGGTTCTTGGATCAGAAGATAATATTGACGATGATGATCAGGATCCACTCTTTGGAATGGGCTCTCACCGAAACCGGGATATTGTTGCCAGAGGGAAATCTGGATACTCAAGGCCTGGAAAGAAACACAGATTTTCAAGAGACGGAGAACCAATTTCTGAACATTTTATGGGTCAACCATATTCATCAAGGCATCCCCACAGCAACTACGCAAAATCGAGTAAATATGCAAATGTTAGTCAGCCTCGTGCATTTGCTGACCAGATGAAGCCTGTGAAAGGTAGTCTAGCGGACCTTCGTGGTGACTTATATCGGCATGGGAAGGATTATGGAGATGGCTATTCTGATCCCAGATATATATCTGATGACTTGAATGGTAGAAGCAAAAAATTGAAGTTTGAGAGGGGCTCACCTGATACTAGTTTGAGATCTTATAGAGCTTCTATGCAACAAATGAACGAGAGATTCTTAAATTCTGATTTTGGTGAGAACCAAGTGCAGGAAAAGATTAGGGTGAATGTGGTACCAAATCCGAGGTCTGGTATTGTGGCATTCAGAGATAACAGAATGCTCATGGAAAATGATGATACAGAGTCAGATTCATCCCTTGGTTATGATGATGAGGAGAGAAATCGCTTTATGCGGAAGAAATCATCCGTCTCAGTAGATAGGCTGAATAATTCTCATTTTCCAATACTCAAATCCAGGCAATATAATAAAAAGAGCAAATCCAGGAAGAATGATATGCAGGATAATCAATTGCTTGATGAACGGGGTGCTTACTTGAAATACTTAGGTGCACCTGGAGAACAAATCTATGTTCCAGGGACAGAGAAGCACTCCTTCAAGGCAAAACAGAAGGGTAAGATGCGTGACAGGAGTCCCTTAAATCACTTTTCCTCTCGAGATTTTGAAGATGGCCCGGTCACTAGCTTGAGTGAGTTGAAGGACAGAAACAACAGGAAGGAGTTTTTCAGGGCAAACAAGAATAGTCAGACAAGAGAGCAAATGATTGATAGACAACTGTTTCAGAGACCATCTGCAAAACCAAATTTGTCTGGGAGAAAAAGAGGCTTTGATGAAGATGACGAATCACTTGAGATGAGAACATTGGTTGATGATAGTGCTCTGGGTCTACTTAGTAGGAAATATGAGGTTTCTGAGGGTGACGGTAACAGTGGTGATGAACACTTAGATGCCAGGTTGTTGGTTTCTTGCAGTGCCGTGTCGAAAAAGAGGAAGACCAGAGAGTCTCTGATGGACATGGAGAGGAGGGAGGAGAATGGTGATCTGCAGCTATATTCCGACATTCCGGTTGATGATGTAATTGTCTCAAAGAGAAAGGGAAAGAAGAAAATGGAGGTTGATACTGGTGATTTGGAAATCGGTGACATACCAAAAGCCGGGATGGGAGTAATTGAAGTAGAGGTGGAAACCAAGCCGCAGAAGAAACCATTTGTGTTGATCACACCAACAGTTCACACTGGCTTCTCTTTCTCTATTGTACATCTTCTATCGGCAGTGCGTATGGCAATGACAAGTTTGCGTCCTGAAGATTCATTAGATATTAGCAAACCTATGGCAGTGGAGAACGCAGAACATGAAACTGGAGGAAATAATGGTGCTCCCGTGCCCAAGGAGACAGAGGATAACAAGTCGCCACAGCAAGGAAATGGAAACTTGCCATCCCTCACTATCCAGGAGATTGTTAGCTGTGTGAAGTCAAACCCGGGAGATCCCTGTATCCTTGAAACGCAAGAACCACTTCAGGATTTGATTAGAGGGGTTCTGAAAATCTTCTCCTCGAAAACTNTAAATCACTTTTCCTCTCGAGATTTTGAAGATGGCCCGGTCACTAGCTTAAGTGAGTTCAAGGACAGAAACAACAGGAAGGAGTTTTTCAGGGCAAACAAGAATAGTCAGACAAGAGAGCAAATGATTGATAGACAACTGTTTCAGAGACCATCTGCAAAACCAAATTTGTCTGGGAGAAAAAGAGGCTTTGATGAAGATGACGAATCACTTGAGATGAGAACATTGGTTGATGATAGTGCTCTGGGTCTACTTAGTAGGAAATA
>NC_025693.1:15126375-15175799 GCF_000633955.1 Camelina sativa
TATTTCCGTAAAGAGGAATTTCTGAGGTACTCAATTCCGGACAGAGCCTTTGTGTACACAGCTGCTGATGGTAGAAAGTCGATGGTTGCTCCTCTGAGAAGAGGCGGAGGGAAGCCAACCTCGAAAGCTCGGGATCATTTCATGTTGAAACGCGAAAGACCACCACATGTCACAATTCTGTGTCTGGTGAGAGATGCAGCCGCCAGATTGCCTAGCAGTATTGGGACAAGAGCTGATGTGTGTACCTTAATAAGAGACTCGCAGTATATCGTGGAGGATGTATCGGATTCACAAGTGAACCAAGTCGTGAGTGGGGCCTTGGATCGTTTGCACTATGAGCGGGACCCTTGTGTCCAATTCGATTCAGAGAGGAAATTGTGGGTGTATCTACACAGAGACAGAGAAGAAGAAGATTTCGAGGATGATGGTACTTCATCCACAAAGAAATGGAAGAGACCGAAGAAGGAAGCTGCGGAGCAAACAGAGGAACAAGAAGCAGCCACTGTAGCTTTCAACAGTGAAGAACAAACTGAAGTTGAGATGGGTACAGAGCCTAAGATTGTTGAGCACACTGGTTTGGACGAGGATCAAAGTGCTGCAGCAAACCAACTGTGTATTGAGACTGAACAAGCTGCAGAGGAGCAAGATGGTGAGAACAACACTCAGGGTAATGAGCCAACAATGTGGGAGCCTGATCCTGCTGCTGTTGTTTCTAATCCGGTAGAGGATAACACATTTATCTGCCGAGAGAACTCAGCGAATGATGATTTCGATGACGAAACATGATTGGTGATACCAGGTGCGTTTTAAAACACTCTCGTTCATATTCAGATTCAATTGATCAGATAGTCCTGAGTCTTAAGTCCATACCTGTTGTGTGTGATGTTATCCTTCTGACAAGACGACCTCCGTTTTCAATCATTTGTATTTTCAGGTGAAAAGGCCCATAGTATGGTTAGTTGTTTAACAGAAAGAGAAGCTTATGGATTTGTATAAAAGACATAATTGTTTGGTCCCAATAGATGTGAAAAGAGTGAAAAATCACAATCACAGAGCTCTCTCTCTCTCACACAACAAACAGGTTGAAAGAGGTTTCCTAATGTTCTCATGTCATCCATGTTTTTTAATCTTATAGAAAGAAAAGGGAAGAAGTTAGTTAGTGGTGTTATTTCCGATTAAACGTCAATATTTGATATATTATAGGTATGGTAAACCAATTGTTTCATCAGGTGAATCTTTGAAATACAAAAANAAAAAAAAAAAAAAAAAAAAAAATGCCATTCTATAAACCAAAAATCAGAATTTTTAGTACGATGATTGACGACATTCATCTAAAATTATAAAACTGTATTGGAACCTTATATCAAGAAAGCATGGATGGCTGAATCCATGCTTTGGATTCATGTGTATATATAATGAGTGGCTCTGTTTTGTTTTATCCTTTCCATAAGTCATATTTATACAAAACGATACTATGGCTCTCTCTCTCCATCAAAACATCACCAAAGAAATGGTTTCATCACTGAATATTATACACGTGGAGCGAGTCACTCCTTCAAGCTCCGACTCGTCCGAGTCACTCACACTCCCACTCACTTTCTTTGACCTTCTCTGTTTCAAAATACCTCCAGTCGAACGAGTATCTTCTTTCGACTCACTGAAGCAACTCGCTCTATTTTCGACTCAGTCATCGTCCCAAACCTCAAAACCTCTCTCTCTTCAACCCTCTCTCACTATCTCCCGCTCGCCGGCCAACTCGTCTGGAAACCACTTGATCCCAAACCCAGCATCGTCTACTCACCAAACGATGCCGTTTCATTCACTGTCGCCGAGTCAAAAGCCGAGTTCTCCCGCTTAACCGGGAAAGAACCGTTCTTCTCCACCGAGTTACACCCGTTAGTCCCTGAGTTACAAAACTCCGACGACTCAGCCTCGGTCATGTCGTTTCAAGTCACGCTGTTTCCAAACCAAGGGTTTTGCATTGGCGTGACCGCACACCATGCCGTTTCAGATGGGAAAACAACAACCAGTTTTCTCAAATCTTGGGCGCACGTATGTAAACATCAAGATTCATCTCTACCTCAGGATCTACGTCCGTTTTACGATCGCACGGTCATAAAAAGTCCACCAAATGGCGATATAAAAGTTTTGAACTCATGGCAGACTTTAGTCAAAACGTTCACAGGCGGTAAAGAGCCTGAGAACCCCAAGAGTTTAAAGCTTCGTCCGTCCCCCGTGATTAGTCCTGAGGCCGTCCGGTACACTCTTGAGCTCACTCCCGAAGATATCCAAATTCTTCGGGAGAGGCTCAAGAGAGAGTCTTCCTCCTCCTCTTCCTTGTCAAAGAAGCTTCGTTTGTCGACGTTTGTGATAATATATTCATATGCTTTAACTTGCTTAATAAGAGCTCGAGGTGGAGATCCGAATAGACCTGTCGGGTTTGTGTTTGGTGCGGATTGTCGAAACGTAGTCATCTCGCCGATCCCATCGAGTTATTTCGGTAATTGCGTCATCCTTAATAGTAGAATTCCATTAACCGCAGATATGTTTATGGGTGAAGAAGGGTTTTTGGCTTCTACAAGGTTAGTGAGCGAGTTGGTTGAGGAACTGGACGAGAGTGTGGTGTGGAAGATCCCTGATTTTGTTGAGTTTTTTAGAAGTATTCCACAAGGATCACAGGTTATATCTGCTACGGATTCGACCCGGTTTGGAGTTTACGGGTTGGATTTTGGGTGGGGAAGACCGGAGAAAGTGATGGTTGTGTCGATTGATCGAGGCGAAGCGATTTCTTTGGCCGAGAGTAGAGATGGGAATGGTGGTGCAGAAATTGGCTTCTCCCTCAAGAAACACGAAATGGATGCTCTCACTGATTTGCTCCATAAAGGACTAAAACTTTGACCACTTATTTACAAAGAAGATATGCCAAAAAAGATTCTCACAATTTCAAAATCATGTTTGTGTGTTTGTACCACTGTCTGTCGCAGACTCATCCTTATTTTTATTTCTTTTTTGTGGGGTGTGTGTGTGTTTTGCTGTTGTAAAATGTATTTGGAACTTGCAGATTTTTTCAAATGTGATAGTGCAAAAACGTTTTAAATGATATTCAATTATTCAACAATGACAAAGTTTAAGAAATATTTGCATTGTGGTTGTATATGCTTTAACTAGGCAGTAGTTTCTCTCAAATAGAAGACTAAACCGAGAAAATTTTCGCATTTTCTATTTGGAACGGAATCATATTGCTCTATGATAGATATTGTCTCTTAACTTAAATAGGATGATGAATTACTCTCATGCTTTAACATAATAAATTCACGATAAGCATCTCATATTGTGACAATCAATTAATGGTTTTACAAATTTCACCAATGGTTGAAACACATTGAATGTAATTGTCACTACATTCATCATGAGATTTTACTGCTTATTTATTAACTTTGATTTTTGAATATCTACACTGATTTGTGTGGAATTTCACTTCAAAATCTTTTACCTGAAAAGACCACAAGTGATGAGGACATCTCAACTGAACCGGATGGTCCAACAAAACCGGACAAAGAATCTAAACCGGAAGCACCACAAGTCTTTGATGGAGCCATAACAAGACAACGAGCTAAAGTGCTTCAACACAAGTTCAACAAGTACGTGGAAAAACTCATGGAACAAGTCAGCTTATCACCACCTCCACATGAGCCATTGGGTCGAGCTATTTTCTCTACAATCCAAGACCAACATGAAGAAGACGTTGCACCACCTTCCACCGTGAGTTGTGACCTGGATTCAGTTCGGAGTGACTTTTGGCCACTGGTGGGTTCGCAGGCCCAAGCCCACAACTTCCTTGTGATAGACATAGAAGATACATGAAGACTATGAGGACGTCTAAAACCAAGGTTTGGTGAACAAGTTCAAGACTTTCCTCCATTACCGATATGTGAAGGTAAGTTTTTGAATTATTTCCATTTTTACTTTAACGAGTTTATTATTTTGATTTTGCAGGATTTAGCCATATTTAGTTATTTCAATTAAAACTGTTGCACAATAAACTCTAGAGTCTAAAGTATTTTTTATTTTTGTAATTGTTCTTTATTTTTTTCTTTCTTGTAATTGCCTATAAAGGCCACCTTGTGTATCATTATTTTTCACGATGAAATAAAATAAGAACTTTCTTTTAAACTTGCCCTAGTTTGAGCAGCCACTTCATTCTCAGCTTGTCAAGATCCGAAACTCCATAGCTAGAGAACCTTTGTGTTTTATCATTAGAATCTCGCAGCTCGTGTGGTGCACCTCGTCTTCCCCAGGTTACGTGTTTGTTTGTGGTTTGGAGGCTTGAACAGCTTGTCCCTTAACCACTACTTCTTTGGTTCGAGAAGTTCGTAGACGAAACTGGATCGTACCAGCCGAGTTAGCTCGAGCTTGTATCAACAAGACGATGTAGTATTTTAGGATCGATCCCACAAAGAGTTATAGCTAACACAAATGAATTTAAAGAGAAAGAACTATGCCTAAGATGTAAATAAGAGTTTGCCCCCAAAAAAAGATGTAAATAAGAGTTGGAGATTTTGGTTTTCCTAATATCTAATGCAAAGAAAAAAAAAACGTAAATAAAAACGGTCAAAACTAATAAGACTAAAGCGTTGGGCGTTTGGCAGTCATCTCAGGGTTTTCATGGTTCTATGCAATATCAAGTGTTAAGATCTAACAAGTAACTAATAAATTCGGTTTAGATTTTCAACTACGAAACACAAATGAACTAACAACCTATAGATCAGATGAAGACAGTCTAAAGTGTCCATACTCCGTTACTCGACTCATGCAGGTAAACGAGTTCGATACGTTCACCAAACTTCGCAACTCAACTTCCGCAGGTTACGATGCGAAGTTTCGGTAAAACACTAGTTCAGAGAAGTAGAATAATGCGGGTAGCGCTCCCGTTCTTTAAATCGGTGCTTGGTGATCAATTCAAACACATGAATTAAGATAAAAATGTCCCAAAATAACTCAAATATGAAACCGGAAATAAAAATCTAACAACCTAATTGTAGCGAACCATGAATTCCCCTTGAACCACCCCATAAAATCCAACAGAAAAACTACTCATTCATGCAAACAAACAACATTGATATTATAAAGTATAGCATCAAACACGATTTAATAAACAAAAAGGGTTCAATGGTCACAAAAGTAACTTGTCTCCAAAAAAGAGATGAAAGTAGAGATTGGCGACTTCAAAGGTGAATGACGATGGCTTCTAAGAGGAGCTGAAAGAGGACAAGATTAAACGGCTGTGGAGGAGTCTTGGCTCGTCTCTAGGGCTACTGCTGGAGGCATGGAAGAAAAACTAAGAGGCTGGTCGAATCACTTTTGAGGCACACCTTGAAACCCTAGATCTTGAAGAGTATTTATAGGGTTTTGTCTTGGATTAGGGTTTGCAAGAGTATTGTAAGGGTAAAGTTGTCTTTTCTTCTTGAGTGCTGGACAAGGGGCAGCCAAGGAAGGGTGATTGTTTTACAGACACCTTTAGCACCAAAGATACATGGGAAAACAATACAGACACAAAAGCCAAAGAATGATTGGAGTAGGGGGGTCTAGTTTTCACACGCCACACCCAAGTATCCTTTCCTCGCTTGGTTGGCTATGCACAATCGGCTCTCAAATGGTGATCAGATGCAGAGTTGGAATGTGGGTGCAAGTTCAACATGCATTTTCTGTCAACAGTGTTTGGAAACTTGCAACCATCTGTTTTTTGTGTGCCGCTATTCAAGGGAAGTTTGGTCTGCTCTTACTTTCAAGCTTCTCTCGACGCGTTTCACAACAGCCTTGTGTCATGCTGTCAAGCTCCTAATGAATACATCCTTGGGACATGATCGACTGTTTCTCATCCGGTACGTCTTTCAGCTTAATATTCATTCTCTGTGGGTGGAAAGAAATAACAGACGCCATGGAGAAGCTCCTCTTCTCTCAAGCCAACTAGCTCGGCGACTAGATCAGCACATTCGAAACAAGATACTTTCAATTCAAGAACAGGGGGACGGGAAATATGGAGGCTACATGGTGACATGGCTTGCCTCGCGCTATCCGCCAACTTAAGATCATAGGTTATTAAAAACTGAATTGTAGGATTGCTTACATTTAACAAAACACAGCACTTGTTGTAACAAAGTATTTTTTCGAATAAAATTTTACATTTTTATTCAAAAAAAAAAATGCAAATCTATATGAAGTCAAAATTAATTCGCAATATAATTTGTATACATTAGATTCTAAAATTTTAAAAGGAAGATTTGATTTTATTCAGAAAATCTTCAATTTGATATATTGCATTATATATCAATATTTTATAAACATGATAGTAAAAATATGAGTTAAAATTTTAATAACAAACTAGTAAATTATATTAATTTAAATTTTATTATAAAACAAAATTATATTACACAACATTCATTGATTATTAAAAAAATTTATCAATTTTATTTTTAATCTTTACTCTTTAGTTGAAGTACTCATTATGTATTTTAATCTTTATTTTAAAAGTTACTGTTACTTATGTTGTTTTTGACTATTTCCTTTCTTGTATTTTCTACTTTCTATGTAACATATGTTTTTTAGTATTTTAAAATGTCATTTAACTACTTAATTAATATTATCATTTATAATTTTAGGTATGAAATAATAATAATTAATTTATTTGAATATAATCTATAAATATATTAAATTCAAGGGATTGATTTTCAAATAAAATAGTTTAACTCCAAAATAGAAAAGTAAATTAAAAATTTTCAATTATGGAAGCAAATATAAAAGATCTCCACTTTGCCAAAATTATATAAACACCATTGACCCTCGCTTTAAATTCATGCTTCAATAATTTCCAACTATATTGAGAGTTATCCTTTTTATGATATAACTAGCAATTGATCCGCGCTACGCGCGGGAGTTAGATGAAAGTGTATTTCGAGTTTTTTGTGTATATTAATTTTTGGTTATGTAAATTCATTTTTATGTCTGTTTTTGTATTTGATTTGGGTGCTTATATTGTTTGTTGGATACTTTTTAAAAAAATAAGGTTTTCCAGTAAGTATAATTAGTGTGCTGTTTACTTTTCAAAATTTGAGATCATCTTCTGTGTTTTTCTAATGTTTTTTTCAATAATAATGATGAGAAGTTAACATTGTGTACTGAAAGTTGTTGTTTTCCTGTAGTTGTTAGTTGTGATTAATTTATTATTATTTTTCATTTTGTCATTCTCTATCATTTGGTCCGGGAGTTTGATTAGGGTGTAATATGTGTTTTTTTTGTGGATATCTTTTAATGTGTTTTGTTATTTTTTCTTTATATATTGGTTGCTATATTTTTGGTGTTTTTTTTTTTTTTGAAAAAATGGTGATTTTTGGTGTTTGTTGGTTTTGAAAAAAATGGTGATTTTGGTTTTCTTGCTTTCTTACAAAAAATGTGAATTTTTGTAAACACATAACCAAAAACACATAACCAAAAAATGGTGATTTTTCATTTTATGTCTGTTTTTACATTTTTATTTTATATTAGTTATGTTTATTTTAAAATTTAGTTTTGTTTTTCAGTTATTTAAATTGCATATTTGTAGTGTCTGATATTATTTATTTCTAAAAGTATTTGTTAAGTTAGTGGTAAAAAATTTGAGGAAGGGTATCGACTCTCTCTATCTTCATACTCCATTTTAGCTATAAAAAAACAAAAAAAAAACTAAAACAATTCAACAATTTTATTTACATAGAGAGATCAAGTCAAGTTTGGTTACATAGAGATGATTCAACAACCACATTTATCTAGAGAGATAGATCAGATTGGTTTCGACCCGGACTAAAATTTTCAAATGATATATTGATATATAATTTTTTTTTTTTTTAAATAAATGGTTGATTTACAAAACAGTTATAAAAAAAGTGGAAGTGCAATATACTTTTGTTTCATCACTGATCATCGTCTTGGAGATGAGAAGACTCTTCTTGTACACAGCCATATCAAAACCTTCAGAAGCTCTTATGTTTTTTGGTTTCAGTCCATAGTATCCTTGCAAGGAGTTCATGGCTGGAGACACCTTCTTTTCTGAAGGCTTCAATTTCAAAGACTGGAAGAAGTCAAATAATACGTCTTGGTTGTTGCCATTGCTTGCTGACGATAAATCTTGCTCCGAACACCCCTCACGGCAAGAAGATTTCATGGGAATAATTACTTTGATATGTGGATGTCTTTTAATGCAAATCAGTAGACGATGATAATGATCATTTTTACGACTCTACTTAATTGTACTTTTACTCATTCTCTTACTTGCTTTAAAGAACATTGGTTGTAACTAATCAAGATAAAAATAAACTTAAGAGTTCATAGCCTTCTGCACAAACTCTAGAGCCGATAGAAACTTTACATTTTACCAGTAGTAACTTTGATTCTGCGGTGACATGACAAACAACATAATTCAAAATGTCAAAACGGTTCTTTTACGAAAGAAAGCTGTACCCATCTTGGTTTGATATCATCGCTCCTTAACACTATCCTGATCTTATGGAACCTTCTTTCAATGAGCTTGCTAACCTAGTCTAAGTTTCTTAATGTTACTTGGGAAATGCACAACAACATAACTTACATGTAATCTAATGTAAACAGCTCAAGTTCTGCAAAAACCTTATAAGTCACACTGTCACAGACTACATACCACGAAGAGAGGGTGAAGAGGCTAAAAAAAATACCCAAGATTAAGAGAGCCGTTAGATAAGCATGGGGAAGGAGGATGTCTGCCAGGTAATGGTATTCGGAGAGACTTGAGAGCAAACATCTGAAGATCAGTCACAAGCCCATTCAGCTTTGTAATATCTGCAACCTGATCAATCACCACACTTAATTCAAAAAAAAACAGACACAAGACCCCAAAAAGAAGAAAAAAAACTAATCCTTTTAAACACGATTCATTCAGCTTTCTAAACATAATACCTCAACGCTGTATTTGACGGCAATGCCAAAGAGAGTATCAAGCTTGGAGACCTCGTGTTTGATATAACCAGCGCCGGTAGGAGTGGTCGAAGAAGGTGGAGACAAAGTCGGTGACGAGATACGCAGTATCTTGGAAACAGATGATGATGATGATGATGATCTTCTCGAAGGACTATAAGGTGCCATTCTAGGATTCTAGGTCTAATCCAAACCATATTGTCTTACAAAAGACTAATCCAAACCAAATCTTATATACAAAAACATCAACTACTCTCGTCTCTAATCTCTTCACCTCTCTCTTTTGGGTTCTTACTCAACGTTCACTTCATCATCCTTGCTTGAGGTTGAATGCCTTAGTTCTTTCAAGAACTTTTTGTAGCTTCTGCAAAACAGAGTAAAAAACATAAGTTAAGGATGGTTCTGCAGAAGATATCTAATTAAGACTGAACCTGCAGGTGTCCACAGTATCACTACAAGGAAAATAACTTTGTCCACAGTATCAAATATCAATGCATATACGTATCAAACCTTTGAAGTGAACAATTTTTATTCAATTATCAAAACTCACGTAACAAAAAAAAGAAGTCAGAAATCACTCACATGTTACGGTGATGGTGCCGTAACCATAACTCGTATCGTAAATTATGAATTTCGTTCCAAGAAAATTAGACCTGAAACAGAGAAAGTGATACTTATGCATAAGCTGGAAACTTTTCACTAATAAAAACGTTTTATAACTCTGGCAAAGTGTTTTACCTGATTTTGCCAATGTAGGTATTGCTTGATCTCGAAATGGTATTTGCGCGCATAGAGATCACATACTCGGTGTAAGTAGTTCTTCTTATGCGTTTTACAGATAGAAGGAACTTTCCACTCTCAACTAACAAAGCTGAAAAATAATAAACAGACCAATGGATAAGAAGTGGTAATGAAAGAGAACAACTTGGAACAGAATCAAAGAAGGTGAAGCTTTACCAGGACTGAGAAACCTGCAATAAACTAAATAGAGATCACAACTTAGTGGGAAACTAAAATTAAGTCAGATTGGTAAAAGATCTATACATACAAACTCCAATCACCCAAAAAACTGAGTTCATTCATATCCTAAGAACAAGGTGAATCAGATAGAGAACTTTTGGCTATGAACTAACTAACCTGTGGTAAGACACTTCTCTTGCCCGCCGGATATGCCTCTTCTCATTGCATTTCCAACCAATATTTCTGCACAAATATCAAGTCCGAGGATATGAAGATTCCATACAAGATATAATTAAGTAGGTAATCAAGTCCTAAAGAAAAAAGATTAGAATTTAATCAACCCCAGCCACTACAAAAGTTAAACTCCACATTAAATTCTTCAGTATACTCACTAAGAAAACATGCTTCAAAGAGTTCCATAAAGACGAAGTGCCTTCCCTTCAACGACCTCACATTCTGCTTCCACGCCTAAATGCTCATACCTCACCTCTGTGCTCAGGAACTCCACACCGACCCTGCAGGTTTTTTAAGCTCAAGTCTCATACTTTCAAGAAGCAGATTCACAATCATATACATATCACCTGTCCATCCTTCTTCTGATTTTGTTGAGCAGCTTGAGATTGTCATTCTAATTGTGTTTGATGAGCTTCTCAATCATCAGATGACGTTCCATGGCTTTAAGCTTGGTGACATCAACAACCTTTTTCCCTTTCCCTGCAGCCTTGCCATGGTTTTCAACCAGAGAAAACCGCAGCCGTTTAAAAGTGGGAAATCTCTTGATCCCACCCCATTGCAGAGCATGCTCTGCTTCATCAACACCATTCTCAAGCTCATTTCTTAGAGAGCTGCTCCTGGAAGAAGATCCGTTGCTTATTCCAAAACTTGTCTAAATCGAATCACCTAATACTTGAATTAACAAACAAAACCCATATCATTACAGATTCATACAGCGAGAAGAGAAGTGAATAAACACAAATGTTGCAAAAACCCCTAAAATCTGAGATAAGCAAAAGAAGATGAGATTACCGACAGAGACTTAGAGATCCTTTTTGTGACGATGGTGGAACTGATATAAATCAACATGGAGGAAACCCAAAGTCGGAATCTGGCAAGAGATTGGTTTATATAACAGAAGAACTTACGACAATTTAAGGAAGAAGTAGTGGACTGTCCATTAAATCAGAGGACATGGAAGAACATAATTAACAGTTACAAACGAAACTGTAGCAATTGTGATGGAAGACATGGAAGGATAAGTGAAAGTGTGGAGGACTGGAAGACTTCAATTCGCATCAGATGGTGAAACGGCATGGATCGTGAGTTAAGGAGAAGAGCAACCGGTGGAGATGGAGCGTCGTCGACAGCGCGGAGGAGAGACATTCATAGGTTTAATCAATAAGATAGAGAAATGGCTGGGCTTGATTTAATTCTGCAAAACTTTGGGCTAAGTCCAATCCGAAAAACCCAAAATTTTAAGAAGAAATGCTGACGTGGCAGCACCAGAAGTGAGAAAAAGCCAACTTTATATATATATATATAATCTCTCCATCAAAAACATCACCAAAGAAAATGGTTTCATCACTGAATATTATCCACGTGGAGCGAGTCACTCCTTCAAACTCCGACTCGTCCGAGTCACTCACACTCCCACTCACTTTCTTTGACCTTCTCTGTTTCAAAATACCTCCAGTCGAACGACTCATCTTCTTTCGACTAACCGAAGCAACTCGCTCTTTCTTCGACTCAGTCATCGTCCCAAACCTCAAAACCTCTCTCTCTTCGTCCCTCTCACACTATCTCCCGCTCGCCGGCCAACTCGTCTGGAAACCACTTGATCCCAAACCTAGCATCGTCTACGCTCCAACCGACGCCGTTTCATTCACCGTCGCCGAGTCAAAAGCCGAGTTCTCACGCTTAACCGGGAAAGAACCATTCTTCGCCACTGAGTTACACCCGTTAGTCCCTCGGTTACAAAACTCCGACGTCTCAGCCTCGGTCATGTCGTTTCAAGTCACGCTGTTTCCAAACCAAGGGTTTTGCATCGGCGTAACCGCACATCATGCCATTTTAGATGGGAAAACGACAACCAGTTTTCTCAAATCTTGGTCGCACATATGTAAACATCAAGAGTCATCTCTACCTCATGATCTGATTCCGTTTTACGATCGCGCGGTCATAAAAAGTCCACAAAACGGCGATATAAAAGTTTTGAACTCATGGCAGACTTTAGTCAAAACGTTCACGGGCGGTAAAGAACCTGAAAACCCCAAGAGTTTAAAGCTTCGTCCGTCTCCCGTGATTAGTCCTGAGGCAGTCCGGTACACTCTTGAGCTTACTCCCGAAGATATCCAAACACTTCGGGAGAGGCTCAAGAGAGAGTCTTCATCCTCCTCTTCCTTGTCAAAGAAGCTTCGTTTGTCTACCTTTGTGATAACATATTCATATGCTTTAACATGCTTAATCAGAGCTCGAGGTGGAGATCCGAATAGGCCTGTAGGGTTTGTGTTTGGTGCAGACTGTCGGAAAATAGTCGTTCCGCCGATCCCATCGAGTTATTTCGGTAACTGCGCCATCGTCAATAGTAGAATTCCATTAACCGCAGATACGTTTACGGGTGAAGAAGGGTTTTTGGCTTCTACAAGGCTAGTGAGCGAGTTGGTTGAGGAATTGGACGAGAGTGTGGTGTGGAAGATCCCTGATTTTGTTGAGTTTTTTAGAAGTATTCCACAAGGAACACAAGTTATATCTGCTACGGGTTCGACCCGGTTTGGAGTATACGGGTTGGATTTTGGGTGGGGAAGACCGGAGAAAGTGATGGTTGTGTCGATTGATCAAGGCGAAGCAATTTCTTTGGCCGAGAGTAGAGATGGGAATGGTGGTGTGGAAGTTGGCTTCTCCCTCCAGAAACATGAAATGGATGCTCTCAGTGATTTGCTCCACAATGGACTAAAACATTGACCACTTATTCTCATAATTTCAAAATCATGTTCGTCTGTTTGTAGTTTGTACCACTGGCTGTCACAGACTCATTCTTATTTTTGTTTCTATTTGTGTGTGTGTGTGTCTTTTGTGTTGTTGTAAAATGTATTTAATTTGCAGATTTTTTCAAATGTGATAATGCAAAAATGTTTTAAATGAAATTCAACAATGATAAACTTTGAGGATTATGTGCATTGTGGCAGCATATGCAACTAGGCGGTATTTTCTCTCAAATAGAAGACTAAACCGAGAAACTTTTCGTATTTTTCTCTCTGGAACAGAATTATATCGTGTTATGATAGATATTGTCTCTTAACTTAAATAGGATCATGAATTACTCTCATGCTTTTAACATAATAAATTCAAGATAAGCATATGATGTCATATCGTGATTCGTGACAATCAATTGGTTTTACAAATTTCACAAAAGAATGAAACACATTGAATTTAATTGTCACTACATTCATCATGAGATATCTCCTATATAATAAAACGGAAGTACACAACTTTTTTCGTAGACTATATAATTTTTATAAGTTTGTTATAATATAGGTTATAGACTAAATATATGTTGATTACAAAAAAGATTATTGATTAATTGGTCAATATACACTTAAGAATATCCCAAAGAATCCTCTGAAAGAAAATATTCCAATGATTTATACAATTTCCAAAATAAATTCTTTAGTATTTCATGTACTGTTACAAAATATATATTGTTAGACATAAAAATAAATAAAATATTGGTAATCACACTTAATCAGTAATTTACGAGATCTTATTGTGCAGTTAAAAATAAAATCTTACCTAAGAACGGATCATATTAAAACACTTTCACCAAACATGTTCAAAAATTAAAATAAAAACAAATAACAATCATAACCATATCTCAACATAAAATTACAAAATTAACAATATAAAACTTACAAAATATATGTTTTTTAAACTATCATATTTAGCATATGATTTTATTGCATAATGTTTTATCCAATAAATTTTTTAAAAATAATAATATAAATTATATTATATTCTAAAATTATAATATAAATAAAAGAAATTTCAACCCGTGCTCTAGCACGACTCCTAATCTAGTTGCTGTTTATTTATGAATTTTGAATATCTACACTAAAAAAATTTAACCCATATCTTCACCAAGGGACTCGGAGTACAACAGTTTGAATATATATTCTTTGCAATTTTTACTTTTTTTATATACATAAAAGTTCTGGCAAGAATATATCTCAAAGAAGGTTTTCCAAATAATATTATCTAACTTTGATATCTTGTTTAATATTCGCGATAATATGTTTTAATCGATTGACTAGGATTATTGGCAAAAAAAAAGAAAAGAAAAAAAAACTGGTTACGTTTAATTCTATTGGCATTGGCAGTTGGTTGCAAAGTTGGGAAATGTTTATTGTCTTACGAGAAACAAAGTTGATAAGGGTGATGATTAATTGGCCTGGTTTTAGAGGTCTCAAAAATGGGGGTCCATCGTCGTGTTACACGATTCGTGTATTCGTGTCACACTCGCATTTGGTTTTGGATATCGTAAATTAAATTGTTGTCGAGCCCATACTTTTATATTTATCATGTTACGTTTCTTTCAACCAAAATTATACGTAATCAAGACCTTTCGTGTCTCCCCTGCTATAAACATGTCCAATGACTCAGAAAACTTCTCCAATCTCCCTCTAACCTTCTTCGACTTAAAATTTATGAAATCTGTCAAAAACCTAGATTTGTATAAAGATTTTCTTGTTTACTAAGATGCTAATTAGGCAAAGCCTTTGTATACACAACGATTAACCTAGTTAGTATTAATAACAGTCCTCATCATATATTCAACAAAAACTCTACCAACAACATACTTTTTTGCAAGTTTACTCTCAGTTTGTAAAAATACATTACAAACTTATGAGGTCGAATTTAACGAGAAATATAACCATCTCATGTATCTTTTTCGAAGAGCTTTTGAGGTAGCATACATTATATTTTCAATATTTTTAAGTGTATATTTAAACTTATTATCACGATAGTTTCATTTGATATAATATTTAAATAACATATCAAAGTCAAAGTTTAACATATTGAGAAATCAAACCAAAAGTAAATAAAAAATTACACTTAAAGAGAGGGGTAGATAACTAGATAAGCCCCTAGATGCTCATACATCTTTCCTGAAATCTTTAAAAATCTCAAAGGCACATATCACAGAACGTGCTATGTGGTTGTATGTCTTATAAATTTTACCTTGACAAAGATTCTTGCTATAATCGCATAATGGTCGATAACATTTACTTTTGTGAAAAATTTGAACCTCCAATATCCCATTTAATTTGAAATTTTGATCAGGCTTCATGTATGGGTCTTCACCCAATAAACATTCTGTATGAATAGTGGTGCAACACTCGTCACACCAATCTTTCTCACATATTTCTTTCCCAAATAGAAGTTTGAGAAAGTGTTTGTCATGTTTATATACCTTGCTTTGTATGGTAAAGTATAACATTTAAAACATACAATAAAATTGCATTTGATGCAATTTAATTGTTTATAATATTTTCTTTTGCATACCTGACATTGGAGTTTTTCTTCCAAATCTAAAGCTATGAATAACGGATGTTCATGACCTTTGTAATCAAATGGCCCAGAAATTGAAGCACATCTTACATCCAGATCGAAATTACATTCCATTATCGGACACTGGTAGACAAATCCACTGCTAAGTCGTTCACAAGCATTGCAGATGAAGTAATTATCAATATATCAACTTTTAGCCTTCAATGTAAGTGGATGAGGATGTAACACATGTTGTACTCGTCGGGGAGCATTGGCACATGCTACATGGATAATGTAGTCACACTTTATACAAGAATAGAAATTACCTTTATAGATTGGTAAAACACACACTTGGCAAACATTGTTTTCATCATAACGTATATTGGCCTTGAGTCCGAAGATGGTGTTCATGAAGAAAACGAAGTATTACTCCATCAGAAATTATATGAAAAGGCCCAGCATCTTGTGTTATATTGACTTCTTCTTGTACACCTTCGAGTTCTTTTCCATCCCATACATCTTTCCCGATAGCACATCTTGAATGGACAATATAATCACTGCACTTATCACATATATATGCACAATAATCATTAATAATACTTTGACGATAAACCCCACAAGACCAATCTCAAGATCGTACAAAAGAAGCATATGAGATATGATGGTGGTGACGTGATATCTTGATGATACGAGGGAAATATAAGCAATCTTTATCTTTATGGATACTAAGTTGGTCTTATATTTCCCAAATTTTAATGGTATAATTGTAATGTATAAAGTATAAACTATAAACGATTGTGTATGTCATTTCCATATTTTCTCTAGTACAAATAAATAAACAATAAAGAATATTAAATAAAAGCTGATGTTTTTAATTCCCAAACAAAAACTCCATGAATAAAAAGAGTTTTTACGTGTATGCAACAATACTCTCTCTGTACAGTGTAACACTTAACCTTTCCTTCGTTTTGTAGCACCAAGCCTCTTGATATTTCAGTTCACAGCAGAGAGGGGAAATCTTGAATCTGACACAGCTGCCTCGTAAAGAGAGGGAGCACGAATAAGGTGTTGCTGCTGCTGCTTTGCATCCCCATTGGCTTGCTTCAACAATTTCTCATCTCGAAATACTCTCAGTAGTTCCTCTGATGCTGGAGTTCTAAGTTCCTCGATGGATTCAATGCTCGGTATGTCGATTGGTCTTTTCCTTGGCGTTGAACATGATGGTTCATCCACCTATTGCGTCAAAAACACATCAGTATTGTAACTTGAATAAGACCAACTATAATATATGAAATGTGCGGTTTTCTTGGTTTGTTTTTGTGCGAGTTGAAATCTTAAAACTTACTACATATTCATCAAGAAGACATTTCCCTGCATTCTCTGTGATCTCTACGATCTTGTGATTGTGATCACTCTTGAGCTCTACCAAGTCTTCACAGCATGGAATGATCATGGAGTTGACCTTTGTACATGCATCATTATCGAGTTGCAATGAATCTGAAAAGAAGTAAACTTTCAGCAAAAGAAAAAAAAAAATGAAAACCTTTTGAATCTGTAAATTTAAGGGAGTTAGTTAGCTCTACTCACGATCAATGGAAGTAAGGAGGCTGCCATTTGCAGCATCAAAAACATCAAGAGAGGATGATACAGCAGACGAGAATTGAGAGCGTAGGTTCTCATTGGCATCCATACCATCTCTGTTGAGAGATTGAAGTGATAAGTGACTTGAAACAAATGAGAAACGGTGAAACAAAAAGAATTGTTTATGTGGAGATCGAACCTAACGATGGAGTCAACAGAAGCCACATTGTTTCGTTCTAGACTAACTAATGATTCTTGAGCTTTCCTCCATTGATGTGCACTCATCTCAGCCTTCTCCAAGCTACAATTTTCCATTTCAAAAAGTCAAGCAAATGCATGACAAAAGCTCGGCGCTTAAGATAAGATATGCTGTGAAGTTTTGTAAACTGTGAGAATTTTATTTATACCAGTTTAAGAGAACTTCTTGCATAGCTTTCTTCCCACTCTCAACCGCTGAAGTGTCCTCGTGGTGGCTAGATTCTGTTTTCTCCATGTGAAGGCTCCACTCAGCTTTAATGGAAGATGTTGAATCTTGCATCGTTGACATCTCATGTTGTAGGGTGGTTGTTCTGGTGGATGTGCTCTCGCGTAGATCGTGTACAGCCATTTGGACCTAAAGATTAAAGAGTTTTCTCAAAGCCGTTAATGAAATGCATTTCCTAAGAACAAACATGCATAATTGCATACGTACAAGGTTTTTCTTCCTAGCATTAGAGTTTGCCAGAAGTTCTGCTACTTTCTCAAGCAATTGTCTCTCTTCATTTGCAGCACATTCCTACAAGACAGAGGAAATAGCATTAAAGCTTATGCAAGGCATTTGCAGCTGAACATGTGTCAACAAGGCAAGAACCGGAATCACCTCAAACTTGTTTTCAAATTCACTCAATTTCTTGTGGTTAACTGTCTGGGCTTCTTCCACTATCCCGGTTAGTTTGGTAGCATGCGTGTCTAGAGTCTTGAAGAATTCCACTGTTACTTTTGAAACTGACCTTGCTGTATCCACAACTCGTGAGTGTGCCTGCAAATAATAATGTTTTAAAACCAACATGTCTGATATCAATATTGTAACATTTTAAAGGATCATCGAGGATTATTAAACCTTTCGTTGCTGCTGAGCAAATGTAATAAGCTTCTCTTCCTGTTTGTTAAGGCTACTTTGGAGATCTTGCAGTAACATGTCAGCCTCGGAAGCAAAACCCTTGAAAACCTACAAGAGAAAACAAAGGACGGAGATTGACTCAGGACAGAGATAACAAATGGGTCTAGTGGGATAGATAAAGTACTAGACTTACATTCTCAAGTTCATGCGAATGTTTCGAAACTTCTGAGTTCAGGCTACCAAATGTCGACTGAGAAT
The DNA here is from genome assembly GCF_000633955.1 of Camelina sativa. Classification (NCBI taxonomy): domain Eukaryota; kingdom Viridiplantae; phylum Streptophyta; class Magnoliopsida; order Brassicales; family Brassicaceae; genus Camelina; species Camelina sativa. The sequence goes on from NC_025693.1 coordinate 15,144,797, forward strand.
TTCCATCTAGCTTCACAGCTATGTTATCAAGAGCTTCGATGCCAGAACCATACACCGTCTTCAGTTTTGAAAGTCTCTCACGGAGTTCTTCAGTAGCCTATATAAAAAAAAAAGCAAAATGAGGCAAAAAATGGTCGGTGAAAACAAAAACAGGCCATAGAAAGAAGAAAGAAAAAAAAACCTAGTTCAAGTTATGATGTTTAACCTCAGATTTTGTCGAGACAAAGGACTCCATGTCTTCCTCCATGTGTTTAAGTTGAACCTCTTGTTGAGTAACAGACGAAGCAACAGTCTTATGCAATAGCTCAAGCTGTTGTGTGAGCTGTGACTGAAACTTTTGGATGAGAAATCTGTTTCCGTCCTCAATTTTGTCCTTTCTTTCTGCATAACAACAGCATATATCAATCAGGGAACATCTATCGACAGATATTGAAAACTTTGGTCCATGAATAATTTACCTATTTTGGAAAACAAGTTGGAAACATCTGCTGCTGCCGTTTCTAGTTCTGTCCGCAGCTGAAAGGCTCGCTCGACAAGTGATTTTTCTGAAAGTCGCAAGAAAATTGTCAGAACTACCAACTGCTAAAATATTCCTCATAAGCCATAAGTAGAATAGTAAGGAATATCAAGTACCTGACTTGAGAAGATTAGATATTACAAATTCCTTCTCCTTAATGGTTGCATTCGCCTGTCTGTATTTTTCTTCAAGATCAAACAATGAGCACTCAGTTTCCTCGAGCTTTTTCTGATATTTTGTAGAGAGATACAGTTAGCTTTCATGCATTTCAATGAGCATCTATAAAAAATAGCTTTGGGAGAAGTTGGAAGAGAAATCAGGCTCAAGCGTATACCTCTGTTTTCACAAGTTTCTCAGTCAACTCCGCTGTCAAAAGCTGCTGAGAATTGTATAGTTCCTGAAGTTCAACTACTCGCTGCCAGACCAACATAATCGTTACAGAAATATCAAGTGAGGCACTAATGGGATATGGAATCAAATGATGCGGGTTGTTACCTTGTCCTTGGATTCTGATTGAAGTTCTAATCTTTCTATCTTCTCCGCCATTGCCTATGATTAGGATACAACTGAATAGTGTTACTTTTCAGATTCAGGATTGGAGTAAGGAATAGATAAGAACCAGTGAGTTCAGAAAGTAAAACCTTTTTCTCAGCCTCTTCTTGAATATAGCGGTCTTTTGGTATATAAATCCCATTTTTCTCTCTCGCAGCATATACCTCTAAGAAAGTATAGGAAATTTATTAGCAGATGTAATAAGGAGAGAAAAAACGAATAAAATTGCAATATCAAGTAAGGAATACCTTGAAACTAATAGATCAAATGATCATACTCATACCTTGCTTCAATCGGTCAATTTCAGAATACAGATCTTTCATGACAGCAGTTTTCATCATCTTCTGGTTGATCTGGAATCAAGAGGAAATTATTAGCGCTGCTGTTTTATGTAAGAGATAATATAGCAGAAGAATGTCGTTAAAACTCACCTCTGGTTTGTTCTTGATATTCTTGGCGCGATGTGCATAATCCAAAGTGCTTAGAGTCTCTTCTAAACAATGGATGGAAGGTGAAATTGTAGCGATAACACACGTTTTCGTCTTTCCTCCCAATGAATCCCTCAAGAGCCTCGTCAACTTGCTATCTCTGAAAATTCAAAAGGCAATAACTGAGTACCCTCTAATGGCAAAAAGAAGATTATAAACTAGTAGTTCCTTTTTCAACTGATCACTTGTACCTGTAAGGAATATGACCAGAGTGCTCAACAAGCGCGTTAATGACACGGCCAAGAGTAAGTAAACTCTTGTTGATCTCTCCAGCTTCTCTGGCTCGTCCCTGCAACAACAGTTGTCAAATTACTTAGTACTAAATTCCTTGAATGCCTTGAAGACACTGACATTAGAGACAATAATAATAATAAAAAGATAAGTATACCTCTCGCGCACCAGAACGTGAGATATTTTCAGAACCAGCAAGGTCAACAAGATTTAGTTTCCCACATTTGATCATCTCTTCTCCCTCTGGAGTATTTTCCTTGATGTGAATGGTGATCGAAAATATTGAATGAGAGCGACTACTTTGCTTGTTCAAAAGAGTTTCAGCTGTACGCCTTTTCGCTGAACCTTTTTCCAAGATCTTGTATATTTCATTCGCTGTACTAACTATCTCTTCTTCTAAGCCACGGACAAAGACACTTCCTTTCCCGTCTTCCATGAGGGCAATCGATTTTTTAGACTTCTCATCAACAAATTTTATAGTCTCCTCTGGTGCTAAAAGATCTGAGATTTCCTCGTTATATAGCTCTAGGAAGGTGACCTTCATGCTATATTCAGCCCCCTGAGCTTCTAATATGTCGAAAATTTGCTTAACAGCTCTTGGAATAACACCCGCATCACTCGGGAACTCACCATTCTACAAAAAAGCAACCATAACTATTTAACAAAAATACATGAAAGATTACTGAATCGTACAGAAGCTCAATAGGTTTTTTTTAGAGCGATCAACCTTTTTCCTCGCACCTCCTTCCATGGTATATGTCTTTCCAGTTCCGGTCTGACCATATGCAAAGATGGTACAGTTGTAACCCTCAAGTACTTCAAACACAATTGGACAAATGGCTTGGTCATACAAGTCCTTCTGTTGAGATGCCGGACCAAAGACCTGACACAGAGAAACATGAGCCAACTGAGAGACAAGCATAATCAAGAAACAAGCTTAACGCAATTATATATCAACTCTATAACCTTATCGAAAGCAAAATGTCTATCAATATGCTTTCCAGCAATACTCTGAGTAGCAGCAACTTCTCGACGATTCTCGTTACAAGAAATCACCACAGGTGTATGTATTCTAGCCTCATCCTCACTCAATGGCCTATAAAGAACCAGCAAGAAAGATCAAAAACCCAAAAGAGACCAAAAAAAAAAGAAAAAAAAAAACACAGAGCCACTAATAAAACCACACCTGCAACGCAATATGACCTGCACATTCACACCCTTTTCTTTATCATTTCTATTTGAAGAATTTGAGTCAGAAGATCTCGACTCTCTAGCTGATTTATCANGAACCTTTTTCCAAGATCTTGTATATTTCATTCGCTGTACTAACTATCTCTTCTTCTAAGCCACGGACAAAGACACTTCCTTTCCCGTCTTCCATGAGGGCAATCGATTTTTTAGACTTCTCATCAACAAATTTTATAGTCTCCTCTGGTGCTAAAAGATCTGAGATTTCCTCGTTATATAGCTCTAGGAAGGTGACCTTCATGCTATATTCAGCCCCCTGAGCTTCTAATATGTCGAAAATTTGCTTAACAGCTCTTGGAATAACACCCGCATCACTCGGGAACTCACCATTCTACAAAAAAGCAACCATAACTATTTAACAAAAATACATGAAAGATTACTGAATCGTACAGAAGCTCAATAGGTTTTTTTTAGAGCGATCAACCTTTTTCCTCGCACCTCCTTCCATGGTATATGTCTTTCCAGTTCCGGTCTGACCATATGCAAAGATGGTACAGTTGTAACCCTCAAGTACTTCAAACACAATTGGACAAATGGCTTGGTCATACAAGTCCTTCTGTTGAGATGCCGGACCAAAGACCTGACACAGAGAAACATGAGCCAACTGAGAGACAAGCATAATCAAGAAACAAGCTTAACGCAATTATATATCAACTCTATAACCTTATCGAAAGCAAAATGTCTATCAATATGCTTTCCAGCAATACTCTGAGTAGCAGCAACTTCTCGACGATTCTCGTTACAAGAAATCACCACAGGTGTATGTATTCTAGCCTCATCCTCACTCAATGGCCTATAAAGAACCAGCAAGAAAGATCAAAAACCCAAAAGAGACCAAAAAAAAAAGAAAAAAAAAAACACAGAGCCACTAATAAAACCACACCTGCAACGCAATATGACCTGCACATTCACACCCTTTTCTTTATCATTTCTATTTGAAGAATTTGAGTCAGAAGATCTCGACTCTCTAGCTGATTTATCAATTGATCGTGGTGTCTGAGCTGGTGAGAGGGATACAATCCCACCTCTTCGTTGCTGAATCGAATCCATTCTGCTAAAATGATCTACCATTTAGGTTCTCTCAACACTTTCAATTCCCCTCCTGCACAACAAACACAAATCGATCACATTGAGTAAATGGATCCAAAGGGGAACCAAAACAACATTACTCAAAACCAATCAAGCATATATAAAGGTAACATTTTTAGAGATGCCCAGAAACTAAAACTACAAATTCTATACACAAATCCTAAAAATTTCGTATAGTTTGACTCAAATTTAGCAACTTTCTGACTCAAATTGACTTCATTTCATGAATCAGCAAAAAAACAAAACAAAATGTGAACACTTTGGTGAAGAGCTACTTTATTATGTAGCTACTCTAGTACCAAAGTTCATCTACAGATCGATGATACGAAATCGGATCAAACGATCAATCACTAAAAAAGAAGAATCTTGGGAAAATAAGAAAATGATTCATCGGGTGGTACTTTTCCATGAAACTAAACACACTCTGGAGATTTGAAGACTTACACAGAGAAGGATAAGGCGTAGCAATGGCGGATACGAAAGAGAGAGACTTGGAGAGAGAGAGAGAGAGAGAGTGTGACTTCTTCAAGTGCATTTATTGTTCCTTCTTCTCAAAGCAGAGATGAGAGAAGAAGATGAGAGATGAAGTAAAAGGCACAAAACTATAAAGTTAAAAAAGATGGAACGTTTTTTCTAAACGACGTCAACATAACGGTTTAAGAAGACCGGATCCAACCGAAATCTTGGTTCCGGTTTTCTAATTAATTATCATATTATTTAAATATTTTTTATAAAAAAAAAGAAGATAAATTCATAGTTTCATACACATTACTATATTTCATTTTAAAATTTTAAATTGTGTATAGATAAACTAGAATGTGAAACTTGTCCGGTTTGATTTAACTAATTGAGGCTACCGGTTAAGTTTGGGTAATTTTGATCTGAACTTATTTGTTTTTGTTAACGGCGTCAAATCAAATCGTTTACTTGAATTATGCGTTAATTGCTCTTTCCAATTTTTAATATTTTATTAAGATTTTGTTTTTTTTTTTCTTTCCCACTAAATTCTATTTAAGGGGTGTTATTGGATTTTGGTTTTTAAAAGAGTTTGATGTATTTAAGAATCAGGTGTTATTCAATTGGGTATTTTTAAAAATCCATTAAAATCTACTGTTATTCAATATCTACTGGATTTTGTGTGATTTTGGATTTCAACGTACTATGCTTCTAAAATATGAACAAACACAATACCACACTTTTCTCAATCATTTCATTTTCTTCTCCTCTCTTCAGATGGATCTCTAGCCTTTGACATATTATTGTTTGATTTTTTTTCTCAATCCTTTTATATAATCACACTTATTCATCAGATATGTATTATTTTTGAGAATTTTTTTTTGTGTTCTTTAACTTTTTTTTCTGGGTTCATGATCTATAACTTTTTTTTTTTGTTTATGATATAATCACACTTTTTTTTTCTGGGTTCAATCTCTGTTTCTTCCTCCTCAAACCCTTTGTATATAATCACACTTATTCATCAGATCTGTGTTTTTTTGTATTCTTTAATTTTTTTTTTCTGGGTTCATGACATCTGGGTTCTTTAATTACACCAAAAATCTGGATTGAAAACAAATACAGTTTAATTCAAGTTTTCTATGACATGTGTAAAAGTCTGGGTGTTATTAATTTAATATAATTTTGGTGTATAACACAGTTTATGGATATATATATATTTTTTTCTAACAATAACTTTTTAAAAAATCCATAACAATCACCAAAAATACATTATCAATGACTTTCAAATCCACCTTATATGCATTATAAAGTCCACACAAATGCATTAGACTTTTAAATCCACTAATGTCCTGGGTTAATTAAAATCTATTAAAATCCTCAATCCAATAACACCCCCTTAGATTAGAANGGCGTCAAATCAAATCGTTTACTTGAATTATGCGTTAATTGCTCTTTCCAATTTTTAATATTTTATTAAGATTTTGTTTTTTTTTTTCTTTCCCACTAAATTCTATTTAAGGGGTGTTATTGGATTTTGGTTTTTAAAANCTTTCCCGTTTTGAGGGGAAAAGTTAGAACCTTTTTAGAGTTTTTTTTGCTAAATTTAAAATTAGCTCATTCCCATTAACATAAAATTTAAATTTTAAATTTGAATTTGAGACATCAGGTAGTAAACTAACGGGCTTAGTTTATTTTTTTAAAAAACTCTAATGTGAAAATAGTCTAATTTCTCACCTAATTATCTATCTACTAAAAAACGACAGCCACACAATGGAAAACAATATATAAATTAGATATGACACAATAGTCAAATATTATTAATAAAAAAAAACTAAAACTTATAATCAAACTTGTAAACTTTTTTTGTCCTTTTTAAATCTTACAAAAGTCAAATGTGTTCATCCAATGAATTTGATACCATAGACATGTCCCAAGTTATTTCACATGTGATGGTTAAATTAATTAATCCTATGTAAAACCAATATGTCAATGTTAGACCACAATTAATGTTCTTGAAATTAGTAAGAAAATAGTAATATACTTACTAGATTATTAGTGAAGAAAACTATTTTATGTTTGGCAAATATATGTATACATATATGTTTGGCAACATGTGGTTTCTACATGAGATGTTATGTGTATATTAAGGAGTGAATAAAGAAGCTTGATGAAAAAGGGAGAAGGCAAAGAAAAAGTGTGGGGTTAAGAGAGCATGTGATATGATCCCTCTCAACATGTGGTCTTCTTTTTAAAAAACCCCTTTTGCTTTTTTTTGCTCATCTCCCTCACTATCAACACACACAAACACACATATTATAGTATCTGAGTAAGTGTGTGTGTTTTCTCTTAAAATTGGTGTGTCAAGCTCAGCGTTGCACTCATATCTACGCAGCATCTTTTGGTACCAAACACATGTGGGGTTTACTTTTATGGTATCGATAGTTTGGTTTATATTTGTTGGAATAGGTGATGTATTAATTTTGTAATATTCAACATCACTATTCTTATACATATTTATCGTATCTATTGACCAATGACTTTGAAGGTAACACAATTTATCTAAAAATTTCACCATTTCATAAAGGGAACAAAAATTGTTGGAGCTACGAATAATATCATCAAATCTTGTTTTGGAACAAGACCCTTTAAAAATGTTCAAGACGGTTTATGATTTATTATGTACTATCATTATATAGAGTAACTTATCTCTGTAATTGGAAGTTTATAATCTCACAAAGTTGTGGTTACGTTAAAACAAATTTGTTTGAAATATGAGTTTTTCGAGGTAATAAATGACTTTAGTCTTGTACAGTATATTATGTATAGACTTTACATGTGTATATGCATACTGCATACATTTCGCTTGCGAGACACTCTATCAAAAGTACTGCATTAACTTGTGTCTTACTTCAACTCATTTTATTTGGTAAATATACTCTAGTGATTCACATGCATTGTTTCAGAGGTTTTGATTCCTTGCCTCCACCATTACACAATTTCATTTCCAATGCCAGTTTCACATTTAATTTGCTTTTCATTTTTTGGTAAATATTTGCTTTTTTAATTGTAAAAACTATACTATAATGTTAACATAAGAAAAGCTTAATTATCACAGGTTTTAAAAAAAATATTTGGTATTAAGTTTACCAGTTGGAGTAAAAAATCCAAGAAAATCCCCAAAATCAATCAATTTGCAACAGTTGAAAGGGCATAATCATCCAAAATGCACAAGTTGTCAAACTCTGAAAATAAATTGTAACTTTGTCACAAAAGGTTGTTAAAAATCATGGATCGTGACTATTATATAAAGACTCATCTTTTTCTTTTGTTGGTATCAATGTTAAGTTTATACCATTTTTTTTTTTTTTTGTGACAGAGAGAGAGCGGAAAAGACCAAATAAGAAGCAAGCAAGAATACACCAAGATGGTCTTGTATATGGTGAACAAAAAAGTCACCTTATTTTTATTAGTCACAAAGATGATCCTAATTTCTCAGTCAACAGTTTTGCAAGAAATTTTGGAAAGGGTTTACTTTTGTATTTAACCCAATGTTTTGGATCATTTTTAGTAATTATAAATTACTTCATTTTTTTCATTTTTGTATAGAACTATTTTACGAACTAATAATATAAAATGAAAACACAATTATATACGTATTCTTTCCTCGAATTTATCATTATATAGTCTTTTAGGATTTTAGCCATGTTTAGATCTTATTTTTAGGTTCTGTATGTGTATTTCTAGTAATAATAATGCAAATTTAAGAACGGCCGGTAATTAGGATCTATCGTAATGCATGCAGCATGCTTGTGTCCAAAGCATGATGTCAACATTTGTTGTTCCCCTGTCTCGATCGTTCGATCCATTAACACATTTTGACAGAAGAGCTAGCTAGACTCTAAGAGACAATATATAAAGCAATCAATCTCAACATTTAAATGTCTTACCCACTCCACTCTTATCTCCCTCTCTCTTCTGGAATAGGATTCGTCGGAAAAATAAGAAACCGACCGATGTGAAATTGTTCAACGCAAGATATCACATCCTTACCAAAGTGGCTCTGATCAACGTTGTCGGCGTAAACTAACTTGTCTTCTGCATGCGGCTCTCGTGATCTCTCACCCCTCTCTCCAAGTCTCCATCCTTACTCCGATCCTCTCGCTTATCATTATTGATTGTCGATCAAGACGATTTATCAATGGCCTCAATATTATACGTTCATATATGATGGAAAAGATGCAATCAAGATTTACAATTATTTAGAAAGTTTAGAGATTGAGGATGAAGCAATAGGTAAATTTCAAGCTTAAGTTCGTCAACAGTGAGTAGTCACTATTAGTGACTATGATGATCGAATGATCGATGCTGTGGGAGAATATAGTTATCTATGTACAGGTTTAGTAAAATATCTACTTATCAACGCTAACATCGCGACCGTATGATGCGGAACTCGATACTCTCGTTTCCATCTGATACACTTTATCAACTCCTTCTTTCCTTGAAATTTACTTTGATTGTATAATTTTAGGATGTTCTTCTGTATATAAAAAAATTAATGTTAGTGTAAAGGTTACGGGATATGACACTTCGCGCCTCCTGAGACTGATATCAAGATTGCGCTGTGTAAGCATCTCTCTTCATGTGAAGAGGTCAAGGAAGTTGTGGTTACGTTCTCCCTAGGTTTTGTGGCTTCTTTCTTCCTCCAACTTGTGAATTTTTTATTTCCCTCAACTATGCAAGTTATTGAAATTCTAACTAAAGACTTCCGTCACTGTTGAATTTTACAGACATGCTCGCGTTTTGATTTTAGGAGAAGGATGTGTCGAGAAGGCGCTAAAACTAAATGGATGTACGTGCGAGCTAGGAATGGCCTTTGAAGTTAGATCTGTTGACTGTTGTGCCGGTAAAAATAAAACGAAGACAATGCACCGATGCTACTGGCTAAGTGGCTATATGCTCCCAGAAAGCCGCACCACCCGACGTGCTTAAATTTGCTCTTGCTATTCTTGGTAGAAGATTATATTGCTCTTATGAAGGAGAAGGAGAAGGCTAAGGTTCTCTCTTAGGAGAAGACGAACCTCTTTGGTGTTTCTAACGGTGATACAATGCAACCTTTGTTTTCTCTGTTTTATTACTTCCATTTTTCTTTGAGATCACATGCATACTCTTGAAAATATCCCAGGAAATATTTATCGTGTTTATCAAGGCAGACAAAATGTAGACATCTTTTATAAACTAAATGATATCACGACTTTTAAATCTATAAATAATTTTGTCTTCAACGAGGAGTTACTGGAGTCATGGTACCATCATCGACGGAGCAGAGAGCGGACGTATTGATAGATAGATCCACTAGTCGTGCTTGTTCAAGTCTACTCCGGAAGAAAAAACCTGGTCGTTGAGGAACAGGGAGAGCATTTGAGCTAGTAGTGAGCATCTGGACAACAGCTGACATGGTTGGACGATCTTCAGCTTCTTCTTGAACACATAGTAAAGCGATATGGATGCATCTTGAAACTTCGCTGATTCGATACTTATCATGAAACGATGGATCCACGAGTTCCAATGATGACCCATTGCTCCATAGTCTCCAAGTCTAGTGAAAATTTTAGTACTTAATTAATTAAAACTTTGGTCGCTCTTGACAAAAGCAAAATATAGAAATAATAAATAATAATTGGTTATTTTAAGGCTATATATGTACTCACATATGTAACCAAATTGCCAGGACCAGTATCCATTTGATAGAGATTGCTGTTCTTTTTCCCACTTATAATTTCAAGAACTAAGACCCCAAAGCTATACACATCTGATTTCATGGAGAACTGGCCATACATTGCATACTCGGGAGACATATAGCCACTATGACAAAACTCAAAGCTTTAAAATAGAAGCAACCATGTTACATGTCTTAAGCTAATATATGAAAAAACTTACTATGTTCCAACAACTCTCCTCGTATTGGCTTCCGTTTGGTCCATTCCAAAAATTCTCGCCATTCCAAAGTCGGCAATCTTTGGGTTCATATTAGCGTCTAGGAGGATATTACTTGCTTTGAGGTCACGATGTATGATTGTCAGTCGTGAATCTTGATGAAGATAAAGAATCCCTCTAGCAATTCCTCCAATGATTTTGTATCGTCTAGTCCAGTCCAGCTGGTTTTGCATTGTAGGGTCTGCGCACGCATATTTACAATGTTACAAAAGAAGTGGCATGCAATTTTGAAAAAAATATATCTTTAACTTCACTGACCAAAAATGAAGTAGTCAAGGCTTTTGTTGGGCACAAACTCATAGACAAGTATCCTTTCATCTCTTTCCAAACAAAACCCTAGTAGTCTTACCAAATTTCTATGTTGAAGCTTTGCCACAACAACAACTTCGTTTGCGAACTCTCTTTCACCTTGTCCTGATGTCTTGGATAACCTCTTGACTGCAACATGTACTCGACTAGGAAATATACCCTACAATAATAATTAGTTTTCCGAAAGTCTAAGTTTGCAAATTGGATGTATAAGATCATGAAAAAGATGTACATAATCCCATGCATCTCAATAATCAAAGTATTATATTGTGACAAATATTATGTTTGGAAACTTGTTTTTTCTTCACACATTTTTTTTAAAAATCTGTTAAGCGTTGAATATATGTATATATTTTGAAAGCAACTCATTGTTTTATTCGCTTGTGGCCTTAATTAGGACTAGATCGGACAATGGTAATACCTTGTAAACTTCACCGAATCCACCTTGGCCAAGTTTGTTAGTCTCACAAAACTTATTTGTTGCTGCCTCAATTTCCTTAAAATCAAACTGAAGTGAGCCCGCAATGGTTATAGTAGCCCTTTCTGTAAAAAACCATTCTGACAACTCAATTAGGATAGAGTAACACATAGAACATTCAACGTGAAAATGGAAAGAAAAAGGAGATAGTTTATTTATCATTGGTGTTACCTTGAGTCGATGGTTCCCTCTCATAAGTCGTCCTTGTTTTCTTAGCCCGGAAATTAAAAACAGCTACGGACAGAATAAAAAGAGCAATGATTGGAACAACAACAACGATGACTATGACATAGGTGTTTCTACTTTTTCCTGCAATATTCACAGAAATAGAAAAAGGAACACCATTGTTTTAGCAACTCTTGAACGTGTCAGAAACAAGTTTGCACTTAAATTAAATATGTACACAAAAGAGAATAAATTAATTGTTACCACGACATGAAATCGATGCTGGTGGTGTTGTATTGGCGGCTTCATTGTAGAACGAGTAAAGCTCGTACCTTGAATTACAACTAGGGTAAAGAAATCTTCCTCCAGTTCTGTAAAGAAACATTCCATTGATGGACTTTTGTAGGCAATGTAAACAGTCTTGTGTTGTAAGATCAGGAGTGCACTGAACGAGCAAGTACAAAGTCTTGGATGCGATGGCCTTTCGTTTCGTACAAAACTTCCTAGAACTGTTCGCTGCGTCAATGGCAGCTTCTTTCAACGTGATCCACACCGAATCCCTGAACTGATGTACTTGATCATTTTGATTAGTTGATGAAATATTAGCGCCGTTCAACGTCATGCTAAAATTTCCATTGTATGTAACGGTCGAGAGAATATTCTGGTGAGAGTATCTGAGCATACACTCATCGTAGTAGAGCACGGCTTCTCTTTTATACGGGCACCTTTGTAATGTCTCGTTGACAGAAAAGGCTACGCAGTTACGGCAAACTTCTTGCGAAACGTCTCCGCGACAAAGGAATAATCCCGTGACCTGGTCGGAGGCTTGTCCCACCGTGGCAGTTTGGAATCCCGTAGTGTATAAAGCATTCCGGGAAGAGAGAGAGGACAAAAGGGTTTTGAGATTGGTGAAGTAAGTCATGTTTCTCGAATAAGTTATACTAGTGTTTGGACAAAAATGGTTTAAGTATTTAGGAATTTGAGCTGGTGCTGAAGTAGGAGATAAGGAATAGGCAAATGTAAGACGAATGAGAAAAGGAAAGAGGCAGAAGAAAGAGGCGCAAGAAGACATGTGCTTGAGTTTCTTCAGTTTGTATTTCTGAGATCATGAAGCTCCCATGCATGCAATAAATAAATTTATTTTCTTGACTAGTGTATTAACGTGAAGTAGGGGATGGTTTGTGACTTTCTTTTTTTTTTTTTTTTCTTTGAAATTTTTTATAAATATACGCCATGTACTTTTCAATCTATATAATAATAACAATCTGAAAAAATACCAACATTTGCGATTTTTTGTCATACTTTTTCGTAAAAAATATATTTTTTTGACAGAAAAATTCAACGGTTGCATCTCTTTAAAAAGTTGTGTCTGTTAAATGTAGAGTTATGTCTCTTACAAACAGTTGTGTCTATTCAAATGTTCGCATCTTTATAAATTTATATATATAAGTGACTTCTCATCATTGTATTCAAATTTTCTTTATTTTATATTTTTGATAGTAAATTTTTACAGTTGCGTCTCTCTAAAAAATTGCGTCTGTTGAATATAGAGTTGTGTCTTTTACAAACAGGTGTGTCTGTTCACATCTTTAAAAATTTATATATTCGTCGTACCTTTTTCGTAAAAATATATTTTTTGACAGAAAAATTTAACGGTTGCATCTCTTTGAAAAGTTGCGTCTGTTAAATGTAGAGTTGTGTCTCTTACAAACAGTTGTATCTATTCAAATGTTCACATCTATATAAATTTATATATAAGTGACTTCTCATCATTGTATTCAAATTTTATTTATTTTATATTTTTGACAGTAAATTTCTCTCTAAAATGTTGCGTCTTTTGAATATAGAGTTGTGTCTGTTCACATCTTTAGAAATCTATATATAAATAATTTATCATCATTGTATTCAAATTTTCTTTATATTTGTATTAGTTAAAAGAGAATTTGTTGGAAATGTTGTCTCATCACTGTGAGAAATTTATTCCAGTTTGATATATTTTGTTAATCGTTGTAATATTTAATTATATTCAGTAGGTATACAACTATCTATTCATCGAGGGTTATCATTCTATTGGTATGAATCCAAACCGAAATTTTTATTTTTAGCTGTTAAAAAATGTGGTTCAAGTTGGTTTTTCAGAAAATGAGAGCATATTGGCTCGTATATGTTTGTTTGTTTTTTTGTCACAAGTATATATTTGTCTACTCCATGCTTTTTGACTAGAAAACTAATTGTATTATAGAAAACAAAATGGATTTCTATATTTCTATTTTTTTAAAAATATCTGATTTTGAAATATCAAGGTAAAAATGAAAATAAAATATCACAGTTTGTTCTATTATATTTTCTACTGTTGGGAATATTCAGTTTATTGGGAAATGGAAAACTGGTGATCAACAGAAAGATTGACGGTTGAGATGATTGTCCAATAAACTATCTTGACGACAACGACTTATCTACAACTTCATACAGGGTAAGGGAGTTTGTATATTTAGTTCTAGTCATAATACACTCAAATTGAAAAAGTTTTGACTACCAAAAAGAAAGAGGAGCGTGTAGAAGCAATGAACCCGACCGTCCTTGATCGACCATCTTCCTTAGATGCGCACATTGTGATGTTACATCATACACCTAAATATTATTGTTATAGGTTATAACTATTATTGTTCCCCTCTAATATTTATTATATTATTTATTTATGTGTGACTCGAGATAACTAACCAGCATCTTACGCGGAAAAAAGTAGTAAGTACATTCAAAATTGGATAACCATATATATATATATATATAATCTATTATAATTACCAAAATGTTTAATGACTTTAGGTTGTTTTACATAAAAATATGTTTCATCTATGAAACGATAGTTGTTTGTATTATATATTCATTTACAATACTGCCTTTATAAAATAGATGTATTCTTTTTATATGAATATATAACTGAGTTTTGAATCAAATAAATAAAATATGTTATAATTTTCTGTTTAGTTATATTCAAATTTGAGAGGATTGGTAATTTTCTTACTGAATGAGTGAATAGTAATATTTTTATTCATTTTGTATGAAGTAAAAATTGCTTTTGGAAATAGAAATATGTTTTGAGTTATGCTAAAAAGATTTAAATAATTAATTGAAATTAATTTAAACAAATCATTATGTCATTTTAAGAATGGTTCTCAATTAATATTTTTAATATTTTAATTTATTATATGATTATTTAAGAAATTTATATTGTCTTATACAATGTATTCATAATTTTATCATTTAAAACAAAACAAAAATAAAATAAAAAATATAATCATTTACATATCATATTTGAAAACAAGAGAACAAGTTGTAACGGTTCATAAAATATACAAAAATATGACTGTAAGTTTGAGAAGATAAGACACGACTGTATATTGTATTTCTTCATTTTTCCGAAATTAAAAAATATTTTACGAAAAATTATGACGAAAAGACACAGATAAAAGGATACATTGAAAAGATGCGAACGAAAGGTTATGACGAATAAAAACGAACAAAATAACACAACTGCAATGTAATCTCATGGCAGTTAATCGTAAAAATTTGTTTAATTTGATGTGTATAGCATGTTAATTATATATTTAATCATATGTAGGTAAGATTATTTTTAAAGAATATTTTTTAATAAAGATATAAAGAATGTTTTAAAAATTTGTATGTTTTTGAAATTTTTATTAAATAGTTTAGAAATCTCAATAGTTTAATAAATAAATTTAATTAAAGAAATTTTGTAATGAATATTTTACTAAAATGAGTTCCTCCGCGATGTCGCGGGGGCTCCATACCTAGTTTATTTAAAAACGAAAGTTTTTATCTTTTTTAATAAAAAAAATATAAAGACAAGAAGAGTACGTCATAGAATCTCTTGATGATGATGCAACGTTTGAAACAAACAAAAGGAAAAGGTTAGCGATGAGAAATTGTCAAACAAACAAAAGGAAAAGGTTAGCGATGAGAAATTGTCAAACAAATTCATACCAAGTTGTAACAGTACGTAATACAACGAAACTTCTTCAAAGATTGAATAAACCAGAGTAACACTCTTTAAGAGACCATGACCATGAGAAAGACAAAAAAATACGAAGACTCTTTTGCAGACGGCTGAGTCGGTTTAGTAAGTTCCAGAAGGTTATGTCGTATATTCTCAATATATATACTTGGGATAAGTTCGTTTGTGGTTGTGATAAACACAAGGTCTGGTTTTGGTGTTATCCTTATATGGTACGATATCATGGTGATTGAATGAAGTTAACAAGTTTTCTTAAAAGTATTCTCTTTCGAGATAACGTATATGCTAATCCAAAACCCTTAAAGATGCCCAAGCCCAACACATCAATGTCGGCCGACAATTGAGACAAATCCAACAATCTAAATCCTAGAGCGCCATATTAGAACCTAGAGCGTCTATCTTAAATACATCATATGACTTGCAAGCTCTTAATGATGCATTCATTCATTATCTTAAATACATCTAGCAATGATGCATTCTTCAGAGTGTGATGCCCAACATGGTGAGTTGAAGTGCATACCTGAAAATCATAACCAACAAGCATCGGTGAGATGAGTCTATAGAGTGATTATTCTTTTTAAAACATCATATTCAAATACTCACAAATCTTATTACAGGTACAATCATAGCGTGTCTCGCGGGTTAAGTATTATTATGTGTAAAGCTTTCTAATAACTATTGAAAGCAAACAGAAGCAGGGTTTTTATCTCCAGTTCCTTACGAAGCAAATCAAAGGAGTCGTTGAGATGTTGAGGTAAAGTTATTCTTAAAACCATGATAATATAAAATCAAACATCAACTGAATTTTTCTAATGTATTTCCTGTTTATTGGACTATTTCAATGTATCTAACTATTTCATTGCTGAATATGTCTTAATCTACATTTCATTTAGCATAAAAGTTACAACAATTTATTACTAACCTTTATAACAAAACGAAAACAGATTTTACATGGATATCAAAGAAAAAAACGCACTCAAAGAGGGCAACACAACCTTCAAAGAAGGCAAAGAACAAGCATCACATTTGAAACTCCTATTCCTTTTCCGAATGCTTCAACATGGGGTGAAGATTTAAGGACTTACAAAGATTTGTCTACAAGACATACAAGTAAGCATGTTTAGAAGTCTATTCGAATGCTTCTTTAAAAAGTATATCTAAAATCTTATCTCATTTTTCCATTCTTTAATTGTTTGTATTTTCTTAATTATGTTAGAAAGTTATCAATCAATAAACTTTTTTTCGTTAGTCTTCATAAAGTTCAAGAGTTATTACTTAAACAATTTAAGTTCAATATGAGAAAAGTCATTGTATTAAAATATGGCTTTGTTGATAACTAACCTTATTATTCTTGGTCCAAACAGCAGTTGATCAATATATAAGACATACCATCTGCTTCATATCAATCCGCCAACACTTAGACATATAGCCAAACAGAGCACCTTCCCTGCCATATTTTATAAAAAAAACATATACGAATGATTTAATAAAAGATAAGTCTAATTAAACGCATCAAAAAAAGGGAACCGATGTTAACGAGCCAAGAAATCGCAAACTACATTAAATATAATATATTTTCGAACCTACTAAGATATCTAAACAACAAAATGCCAACGAATTACGATATTTGAAATCTTAATGTAATATTAATCATTTGATCTATTTACAATACTTAAAAGCCTATAATCCCGTAAAATGTTCCATATAACATAACAAATCTTAACAATAACCATATCTAAAAGTCTAAAACCACATATTTTAACACCGATATTAAAATTTACCTTTTTAAAATAAATCAAACTATCTTCACTAATATCGTCATAATTTAATTCGCAAAATTACTTTCTAAAATTTAGTTTCATATACATACAAAATCATATCTTCAAAATAAACTACCCGAAATTACCTCCATCATATCATCGCACATCTTCCTCATTTCCAAAAAAAAAAAAAACATATTCGAATGATAGGAAAATAATAAATGAAAAGATCTCTAATTAATTGTTCAGATATCCGGCGAAATTACTACTATAAATATAAACACATGTATCAAAAGTCAAAACTAACCTAACAAACAAAAAGCAGAAAACTATTACTCACCATATATCAAAAATGGCTGCCAATGCTTAGTTTACATAGCTCGACGACATGAAGCCCTTCGATAAGATTTTCCAAAGATTCTAACAGAAACCACTAGGAAAGAGTTTGTTGTTGGTGAGATTTGTTTTTATATATGATTAAGTATATTCGTCGTTTGAAATTTTTTAAGAGTGGTCATAAGACTAATTTTATGGATTACTATATCTATATTATAACTCAAATAGAAGATAATATTTAAAGCTCGATTCATGAGATAGATATGAAATGTTATTAACTTACCAGTATATAGCCAGAATATTCCCAAATTCCGGCAAGGAAGAGGATTTGTACAGGTAACTGGGTTGAAAGATAAAATAGAGAGGAATGAATGGAGAAGAAACTCGCTGAAGGAAAAATTAGAAAGACGAACAGAGAGGAAGTTCATTTCATGGAAAATACGAGTAATAGGGATATCCGAAGTTACGCACCTCTTCTACATGTCTCAATACCCAATTGAAATCAATCAAAGAGAAATCAAACAAGAGAAAGTGATGATTTCAAAGAGAATTTGGAAACCGTTGAAGAATTTATGTTGAGGGAGAAAGCAAACTTACCATTAAGCTATGCTGGGGTTGTTTGTAAAAAGAACCAGTCCAAGGGAGAGAAGACCAAGGAAAAATGGTAGAGATGAATAAGAAAGAGTGTCAAGTTGGAAACTCCAGTAAACACATACCTCACAAAAAAAATTCAAAGTGATAAAGTTCAAAGTCTACTCAAAATCAAATCAGGCATGAGAAGAAAACAGAGAAAGGCAAGAAATTACATGTGTGAAATCCATTAAATTGGATGAGAACTACCAAAAACCAGCTCATGTTGTTGTTGAAAAGAAGGCTAGAGAGAAGATCAATCCCTAAAGGACAAGAGTATGTATATATGATGGAGAAAGAGGTTAAGAAGCTACAAGCATGCCAACAAACGAAACTTCCCCCTGAAGAAGCAATCGACAAGCTGGGTTATTATTCAAACGGTCACATGCAGAGGAAGAAGCATCATGTACCTTGGAAGACAAATGAGAAGAAAAATCTGAAATGAGAATCGAATATGAAAATTCGATGACTTGGCCGGAACTCAAAAATCATACTATTAAAGAACTTACCAGTGAGCTTTGCACATGCTGTAAGAGGAACATGTCCATGGCTCAAGAGAACCAAGGGATCAGATCAAGGAACAAAGGGGATCAAATCCCTAACTGGAATTTGGGAATTTGTGGATTGATGATGGATCTTAATCGGGGTTTTCAGATTGGAAAATAGGGATTGTCTGAGCGATTATCGACTGAATCTGATCTATTTTGTCGACTCAACTTTTGCGGAGACAACCTTTTTTTTTTTTTTTTTTTTTTTTTTTTTTTTTTTTTTTTTTTACGTTTTTCATTTGTTTTTGTCTTTTCTTTTTCTGCAACGTAAATTATTTTGGGGAAGAAAAAAGAATGTCAATGGGCCTGGACAACGTAAAACCCATCATCTATAAATGATTATATTCGATTTTTGTGGCCCACTAATATTTTAGACCGACCATAGTCACATTCAATGATAATATTTTAATTTCAACAAAACTTGCAAAATATAAAACTGAAAAAAAAAAACAAAAAATCCAACACGTATGTACGGGTCACTCACTAGTATATATTAAAATCAAAGTAGCATATTTATCAATTTCTAAAAATTTTAATCTAGTAAAATATTTATGTGTTGGCCAAAACTAGAATGAAAAGAATATCATCATCATCATTTTAATAAATATAATCAAGGAAATAAAATCTTATATTGACATAAAAAAAAAATTCCAAAGAGAAAATTTGATGTTTTATTACGGTTTTTGATTTGTTGTTCAATCACTATTTCTTTTGCTTTTGAGAATCTCTTTACTGAAAATAGTCTATGTAGTAAGAAAACTACACCAATCAACTATAATTGAGGATTCAAAAAAGTTTTTTAATAGAAAGAGTGATTTGTAAATGATCGTTAAAATCAGTATAATTAGATAGGCATGGGAATTCGGGTATTTCGATTAGAGTTCGGATAGGAACTGGTCGAATCTTGGTCTTTTGGGTAGATGAACTTAGGACCGAGTAGTTTCGGTTTGGTTCCGAGTCAGTTTAGATATCTGAATGGTGAACCGATCAAGAATTTTTAGCATGCTATATTTTATTTTAGGTTCTATATGTATTTTTGCAATTGAAAAAATAAGAAACATTTGTGATCATGTAATGGCGGGTAAATAGGATCAATCGGGCAATGCATACTTGTGTCCGAAGCATGATGTCATCATTTGTTGTTCCCTTGTCTTGTTCGATCCAAAAACACGTTTTGACAGAAGTGCTAATCAAGCAATCAATTTCAAGATTTTAGTTCCCTTTACCCACTCCTCACCCTGGCTTTCATCTCTTTCTCCGGGAACAGGAATCGTCGGAAGAAAAGAAACCGGCCGATGGAGAATGCCGTGGAGAGAGAGGCGTGGAAGGCACATGTGGCGATGATCGTTGTGCAATTGTTTAACGGAGGGTATCACGTCATTACCAAAGTGGCTCTCAACGTCGGCGTGAATCAACTCGTCTTCTGCGTCTTTCGTGATCTCATTGCTCTCTCAATTCTTGCTCCTCTTGCTTATTTTCGTGACAAAAGGACTAGACCTCCTTTGAATCGACAGTTTCTTATAGCTTTCTTCTTCCTCGGCTTAACTGGGTAAGTCAGATTCTAAATCTCTTTTAATCTTCCCATGACTGCAAACATCATCAAACATGTTGTGTTTTTGTGTGATTTAGGATATTTGGTAATCAGCTTTTGTTCCTAATTGGTCTCAATTACACCAATCCAACTTATGCTGCAGCCATTCAGCCGTCGATCCCTGTTTTTACTTTCATCTTGGCTCTCATTATGGGGTAAAGACTCTATCCAGTCTCTGTCTTTACTTCTCTGATTCTTGCAAAACTAGAGAATCAATCAATGTCTTCTCGTTTCCAAATTTTGTGCGTTGCTGCAGAACAGAGAGGCTGAATTTATTCAAACTAGAAGGTCAAGCTAAGGTAGGAGGTACAGTGATTTGTGTTGCTGGGGCGGTTCTGATGGTTTTGTTCCGTGGACCAGCTTTGTTTGGGGAAACAGAAGCTGACGTCTTGAGTCATGGTGAAACTAGACACCCTGAAACAACATCTGGACACTTCATGTCTGGATTTTTCAATGGACTTGGGAGATGGAATTTGGGAGTTTTGTGTTTGATCGGGAATTGCACTTGCATGGCTGCATTTCTTGCTATTCAGGCATGTCATTTGGCTTCCAAATGATCTAAACACTTCAGTTTCAGTTATCTTCTTGTCTTTGGACTGACCTTGCATTGTAAACTTATGATCAGGCTCCGGTTTTGAAGAAGTATCCGGCGAATCTTTCAGTCACAGCATACTCGTATTTCTTTGGCACCATGTTTATGGTGACATCTGCTTTTTTCATGACTAATGAGTCGACGAACTGGAGTCTGACAAGATCAGAGTTCTTTGCAGTTGTCTACGCAGTAAGTTCCTCACACCGTATGTTTGTTGTATAGTCTTTCAGTCATTAGATTTCTCCAAATCAGTAACTCTGCAACTTCCTTTGTGCAGGGAGTAATCGCGTCTGCACTCAACTATGGTCTCTTGACGTGGTCAAATAAGATCTTGGGTCCTTCTTTGGTTGCTCTCTATAATCCTCTTCAACCTGCAGCCTCAGCTTTCTTGTCCAGAATCTTCCTTGGAAGCCCAATCTACTTGGGGAGGTTTAAAAATTTCTCTTTTTTCTCTTTTCGTTATTTTCAGCAATCAATGGGATGTGTCTGAAGTTGCCTATAACTAACTCTGGTTTTTTCTCCTTCTTTCTTATAGCATTTTAGGCGGATGTGCAATCATCGCAGGTCTTTACGGTGTCACCTGGGCATCTTACAAAGAAAAGAAAGCAGCAGCAGCAACGGGAATCATCCCCATCACCTCAAAGGAAGCTGAACCCTTGATCTACAGGGACCATAAGAACAAACCAGTAGGACATCTATTCACAAAGCCTCCCATCTCTTCACCAAAATCCGCTGATTGAAGTTACTTGGGTACTCCAATGTTTACTTGACCTGTTGTCGACAAGAGAGTGACTATCAATTTTTTCAACAGTATATATATGCATATACACATCAATATTTAACAGTCTCAATATCAGGCTCATCTAATTCAAGAACGTGTCCTTGGCTTTGATGCACCCGCTTACATGTGATAGAAAAGCTTTAATGTCCTCAATGATGTGCAGATAACTCGAAACCATAATCTCCAGCAGTTAAAAGTTCTCTGACCCTCCATAGCTGTGAACACCTCTGCATATCACCGAACTATACTTCATGTACATATCAACCTGTCCACTTTGTATCAAACCATTTGATTCAAACCCGAGCTTTATGGCATTCACTAGCACTCGCTGCCAAAAAGTAGCCCCATTACCAACATAAGTGTACGAAAGATACAAAATCTTTTCCAACAAACCCCAAATTGTGGCATAGGCAGTGAACTTGCTTTATAGCAACAAAGAGAGAAATGGCGTTTTGGTAATTTTCCATTGCAATATGGCTGATGATAATAAAAGTCAATAATAAAAATCTCTGCTAGGCATTTATTCGAAATGTGGCGGGTGACTTTCAGGCCCCCATATGATATCAAAAAGACAGTTGAGGGAAACAGCGAGGTCAGTCTTATACCAGACTTCATAATGTGTACTGTAGCTCATCTTCTCATAAGCCCAAACAGTGATCACATGACGTTGATTCCTGTTCCAGCGAAGAGTATAGATCTTCGGTTCCAGGTGGGGTTTTGGGGAATGGGATCTGCTTGAAGCTTTGCGGTTTCAAAGTTCTGTTTGGGACCCCCTGGAAAGGAGTTGACCATGTAGCCAGTTCCGGAGTTTTAATCTGAATTCCTCTGCAGATTTCAATTTAAGGCCTTATCAAACCAAACACAACCACAAGAGCTTATACATAGATGATGGCTTCAGAAAATTGACCAATAATTTAGGGAACAATCTGAGATAAAAAAAAAAAATACAAAGCCATCAACAAAATTCAAAGAATTTTTAAGTGCTTTTCAATCATTTTATGGTTCTTTTTCATTTTTGGGAGGCATAACTCAAGAAATAGTGGAGAAAAACAGCCTACAGACAAAAACTCTCAGTAGTTCTAAGATTACATAATGTATAGTTAAGATCTTCGCTGAGCTTTTTACTATGAACTCAGCAACAAAATGTTGTTTCATCTCTTCATACCTCTGCATCACTGGATTCCCAATCTTCGTCTTCTCTCCAAGACAGAATTGGATTGAGTGAAGATGACTTGTATGATAAAGATTGCAAGAAGTTGAAATAAGCATACTTGATGTCGAACTGCATGTCATACCCTGCAATCAGATGCATACGCAGCTTAATCGAGGCAAGGAAAGCCAAAACATACTGAAGACAAACAGAGGATGGAAACAAAACTAAAACTCTTACAATAGTTCACTGCAATGGTATAGCCACCATCTCCTGGGGTTTGACTAACATGGTGAAACCACATGCTTGGCCTGCAATAATTCAGATCAGTTATGAGTCGAATTCATGACAGAAAAGTCCAATTGTGTAAGCCTATCACCCATTTCTACTCTATGTTTCTTATAAAGCTAAAAGTAAGACTGACCTAGGTTGAGGAAAAGAATCTTACAGGTAAAGAATCTCGCCAGCCTTGACAGTACAATGAAACGGCTTCGGGCCATTGAAGAACAACGGATACTTTAATCTCTCACTTGCTTCATTCTCCGATGAAGGGTATGGATCCACACTACACCAAGGCACATGCCTCATCGGCTCCCCAACCTCAAGCTTGAACGCTTCAGTATCCTACAAAGATTCAAACTTTATCTCAATCAACAACATTCAACAGAAACCAAACTCATTAAAACATAAGTCTGAGAATCTCACAGACTCGATTGTAAGAGTAATTGGCTGCTGGATACTGTTCGATATAAAGGCGATGTACATCAGTCGGAGGAAGGAGAAGGAAATGTTTCTCCCCTGAAACAACTGCGTATAGATTCTCGTAATGATCTTTGTGGAAAGAAGTCACAGAGTGTTCAGTGCCAATCCAAAGGTTCACAGCTTCCGGCGAACAACCAAACGCCTCCGTAGCCCACGAGATATCTCCGTCACAGTCTAAACCAACAGTCGAATACTCCGTTCTGAAACAATCGTTCTGCTGTTGTAAATACCCAACCTTTTTCCCCTTACACGACGATTGAACAGCCTGAAGAGCCTCCGGAAACAAAACTTTCTCCACATGAGCCGAAGCGAAACAGAGATCATCTCTATCTCCGACAGGAGTGACGGCGTCAGCGCAGCCGTTAGGAGTGAGATGTAATGAAACAAGATCATTCGACAAAGCTCTGGAGAGGTAAGCCGGATCCGACCAGAGTTTTAAAGCCGGCCAATGAGCAATAGCGTTGGAGATTACACAAGGCTTGCTCTGAGACACGTAGTCTCTTAGAAACTTCACCGGAGACGGTGGCGAATCAAGACGTTCGATTTTAGTTCCTAAGCTTAATTCTCTCACTTCTCTCCATAAATTATCTATCTCTTTAGCCATTTGACGATCTTTTCAAACCCCTAAACCAAGAACCCTAATTTATATATTTAAAAAAAAAAACGAAAAAAACTATTTTTTTTGGTTATAAAAATTGGATTTTTAAATTAAAGTTGAAGACTTTGAGAAGGAAGAAGAAGGAGGAGATGAGTTGTTCTTATCTAATTTCTGGCGACGCTTCAGTCGTCGCTTCACGGCGGTGGCGTGAAGGTTCTTCCCGGCAGAATCTATATCTCCCACGGCAAGTACTCCGGCGACAACCGGTTCCTTCGTTTTCTCGATGCGTTCGGTTAGTCGCTACTGTGAATGATAACTTTAGTAAACAATCGCTCGGGAGGAGTTGTTGCTTTGCTTCGATGTTTAGTGGAGACATCGGTGGAAGTAACGGGAACAATGATAATGGAAATGGCGGCGATGGTGGTGGTGACGGAGACGGCGGTTGGTGGTTTAACGGCGGTGGCGATAACTCTGATGATTCTTCTTGTTTCAATTTGAGGTTTCTCTGCTTTCTTGTATTGGTATTGTCTTGGTTATCAGCTGCTTCCGCCATAGCTAAAGCTGAGAAATCAGATAGTGACGATAGCACTGAGAAAGAGACGGTTTGGGAAGTGAGAGGAAGTAAAAGGAAGAGACTTGTTCCTGATTTAGTCAAAGACGAGTTCGTCTCTGAAGAATCAGCTTTTGAATTATCATCTTCTCTAACACCTGAGAATCTTCTAGCTCAATGTAGAAACCTTCTCACTCAGTTCCTTCTTCCTGAAGGTTTTCCCAATAGTGTCACTTCTGATTACCTTGATTACTCTCTCTGGAGAGGTGTTCAAGGTATTGCTAGTCAAATCAGCGGTGTTCTTGCCACTCAGGTATGAGGACTGAGCTTATCAATCTCTCTCTTAGGCACCACGAGCACTTTGGTGATCATTTTTTTTTATTGGGGTTTGTTTTTGGTAGTCTTTGCTTTATGCAGTTGGGTTAGGTAAAGGAGCTATTCCTACAGCTGCAGCTATCAATTGGGTGCTTAAAGATGGAATTGGGTATCTTAGTAAGATCATGTTATCGAAATATGGACGACACTTCGATGTTCATCCCAAAGGATGGAGGCTATTTGCTGATCTTCTTGAAAATGCTGCTTATGGTATGGAGATGCTGACGCCACTCTTCCCTCAGTTCTTTGTCATGATTGGTGCTGGTGCTGGTGCTGGTCGATCTGCTGCTGCATTGATCCAGGTTTTCTGTTCGTCTCTGAATGCTTTAATTGCATAGCTCAAGTACTGCATTGTGTATAGTTAAGTACCTGTGCCTATGGCTACTGTGGTAGTAAAGTACTATATCATTTACTTTTCTGCAGGCTGCTACTAGAAGTTGTTTCAATGCTGGCTTTGCTTCTCAAAGGAACTTTGCTGAGGTTTGATATGGCCTTTTTAATGAGAGTATTCAAGTCTTTATCACTTATCTACATGTTACTGAAACTGCTAAGCTATTTGCTCTTTTCAACTACCTGTAGTGTATTCATCAACAGCTTCTCTGTTGTAGGTAATTGCCAAGGGGGAAGCTCAAGGAATGGTGAGTAAGTCAATGGGTATCTTGCTCGGAATAGTGGTTGCCAATTGCATAGGAACTTCTACAAGTCTTGCCCTTGCTTCGTTCGGAGTTGTGACAGCAATCCATATGTATACCAATCTCAAATCTTACCAATGCATTCAGCTACGGACTCTAAACCCGTATCGTGCAAGTAAATGCCTCTTTTGCAACTGCCCAATTCGTTTGATATTCATCAAATGCTTCTGAAAAGAAACCGAAAGTAACATTTCTCTGTTTACTATACAGGTTTGGTTTTTAGTGAGTATCTCATCAGCGGCCAAGCTCCTCTGATTAAGGAAGTCAATGATGAAGAACCNCGCTCTTCCCAGCTGTTCGGTTTCTAAACATAAAATCTTCAGAAAAGGTGAAAATGTCATTCTCCTTACTAAAACTTACCAAGTTAAAAATCCAAATTTTCTCGGATGGGAAAGAGAGTGCTGGATAGCCTGATTCTCATTATCTGCTTTATTTTCTAGCTGCAAGATTTTGTCCTATCATCAGAAGCAAAAGCAGCAGCCTCAGACATAGAGGACCGGCTTCAACTAGGATCAAAGCTCAGCGATGTTATCCACAACAAGGAAGAAGCAATAGCACTGTTTGATCTGTATCGCAATGAAGGCTACATCCTTACAGAACATAGAGGCAGATTCTGTGTAAGCAATAATAAGATCATTTCATCATTCTTATCTGGCCAAATCTCTAACCATTTCCTCTTCTAATTGTCAGGTGATGCTCAAGGAAAGCTCGTCGCCACAAGACATGCTCAGATCGTTGTTTCAAGTGAACTATCTTTACTGGCTAGAGAAGAACGCTGGGATAGAACCTGCAAGCACTTACTCAGACTGCAAACCGGGCGGTCGCCTTCACATTTCTTTGGATTATGTGCGACGAGAGTTTGAACACGCCAAAGAAGACAGCGAATCAGTGGGTTGGGTCACTGAAGGACTGATAGCTAGACCTCTGCCGTCTAGAATCCGTCTAGGTTATGATCATGAACCCATATCTTCTCCTTCTAGCTCATAAAGGCAGAGCAAAACCAGAGCCAATGGGATGATATATTAGATCCCATTTTATTATTCGGTATAGATTAAGACATTGTCTCTGTTAACCAGTCATTGAAATGCTATAAGCTTTTTAGAGATTCATGTCTCTCAAGTCAGAAGATACTCTGTCAGATCTAATTCGACCTCATGTGAAAACCAGATCATTCTGTTTTCACAATGTGGATTTAACTATACATATTCCAACAAAACATGTGAACATTATTTTTATGACTTGAGAGATTCTAATCTTCATTATTAAATTCATTGCGACTTACAAACATGACTCACTTGACCCTACAATTTGCTTATTAATCAGATCAAATCTAGGCTTCTACGCTGATCTTTTACAGGTTAACCACAGTTACAGAGCGACAAAAACATAACACTAAGCCAAAAGAAAAAAAAAAAATGGCGAGTTAGCCTTAAAAGATAAGAGAATTGTGAATCCTACTGAACAAAAGGGTATCGAGCAACGTAGAATTCCCTAACGCGCGAAGCCCCATCTCTAGCAAGTATGCCTTCGAGATCACCAATGATCCTAGCCAGCCAAATCTCCAAGTTTCTCTGAACTTGTTTTAAATTGTTCTTGATCAAATCAAGCGTCCTTCCTGTGTTCATCTTGGCTTGGTTTAGATGATCACCATGATTACTCCTTGTGATTTCCGTCTGCAATGAAACTAGCTTCTGCCCTGTCTCCGATGCCCGCTGCTGAAGTCTGAAACACTCTAGCAGAAACTCCGTTTGTCTTTGCGTCCTGAACTCCGGTCCTAATGTCGCGTCGCACGGATCACTACTCTGCTGTAAACAGTAAACAGTAAAACCCTTTTAGCTCTTGAGTAACTAAAACTCAAGCATGTATGTGTCATAAGCAAACTACACATAGTGTTTTAAAGAGGTAACCATTCTTCTGCATAGATCATCAATCTTCCCTGAAAGAGTCTGATACCTCTTAGCCTGTTTTCTCAACAAAGACGGAACTTTCGAAATGTCACTACGACAAACTTTCTCAAGATTTACTAATTCCTCTTCAAGTAACCTCAATTTCGCAGATACACCCGTCGCTTCACTATCTATCTTCCATGGTGATTCCCTTCTGTATAATCAAAGACAAAGGCTAAACATTACTGATCATCACATCACACAATCTCAATTCCAAAAAGATCTCTAGTCACCTACCTTGGCACAAAATGCTTCATACGGTACACAGATTCCAAAGATTCATACTGCACATCCTACAAAAAAAAACACAGAAACCAAAAACCCTAAAATCAAAAACACATCCTTCACTCTCAAACCATGAATTTCAAAATCAAGAAGCTTCAAAAAAAATAAAAATAAACCTGGAAAGGGTTAAAATTGGAACTTGGACTAATCCCATAACCATTAGGTGATGATGTTGATACAGTGAGGTGATCCACACCGTAACGTTCAATAGACTCATCTCCTTGTCCTTCATCGTCATCTTCCTCAACCCCTCTTCTAGACATAAACCCAATCATCTCATCTCTCTCACTCACCTCCCTCTCCAATTCGTTAACCCTATTCATAAACTCTTCCCTCTCTTCTTCCATTTCGTGAATCCGATTCAACAACCGTTTCTCCTCTTCTTGCCACGCGTTCCTGTGACTAGCGAAGATGTCGACGACACGCGCGTTGGCTTTCGAGTCCTCCACGCGCCGTGATTTCATCTGACGGACTTGTTCCTCCGCCGTCGCGAGCCGCCGTTTCAGCTCTTTGACTTCGGATGTTAGTTTAGGGACTAGTGAGATTGCGTCGTTTGGGAGATGAGCTAGCATTACTGAGAAGCTTAAACCTAGAAATGACTTGGCTAGCTTCTTCAATTCATGCTCTTCTTCTTCTTCTTCCTCAACGAAGCTTCTCACTCTCAATCTCTCTTCTTCAGGTTCAGGAACAGACGCCATTTTTGCGAAGCTCAGGGAACTAAAAAATACTAAGAAAAGACAAATTTTTAATTTTTTTGGCTTCTTTTTTTTTAATACTATAAAGCAAAAAAAAGGGAGCTCACTTTTGACGAATATATAATACAGTATACAATAAAAATTAAATTACATGTGATTTAAGATATAAATCACATCACGAAGTTTAAATTAGATATTGACATATAGATGAATCGTACAACACTCACTACCACAGTACCACTTAGGCCTGGACACTAATACCCGTTACCCCTACTCGATCCGTTACTCGGCTCGTACCCATCCCAAAAAAAAAGGTAAAGGATATTATAATTATATTACCCGTAAGTAAGGGACGAGTATAGGGTATTAGTTTAGTTTTCAATATCCGTCCCGTTATTTGGCCCTTTATCCGTTTTGCTACCCGACCCGTAAATATCCGTTAATATTTGGTATTATTATTATTATTTATTATTAATTTATAGAGTTAAAGTTAAAACCTAAGTTCAACTTAGCCTAAATGAATTAATATATTATTTTTATTTTCAAAATTTATAATTTTATAATTTTTGGAACTATATATTGCATAAATTTATGAATTTTTTATTTTTTGAATTTCAAAATATAAAATTATTATTGCGATTATTGACATTTTTTATCGGATACTCGTTTTTCCGGGTAATAATAAAGGGTCGGGTATTTAAAGGGTCAACTATTTTTTATCGGGAACCCATTTTTCCGGGTACCCGTTATTTAAAGGTAGAGTATGAGTAAATTTTTTTATGTTACCCGTTAGGATCGGGACGAGTAAAAGGTCTGAGAAAATTTAAGGGTACCCGTTCCGTGCCCAGCACTAGTACCACCACCTAACAAACATTATAAATTCGTCTTACCCAAAAAAAAAAAAAACTAATTATAAATTCCGCATTAAAAGATACAAATAGAATATGGTTAAGGTTGGTGCTTTTGTTAACTTGTTGTATTTGCAGAGGTTTAAAATTTTTAGATCACATTTGTTGATGAATAATATAAATTATTGTATTTTAGATTAAGAATTAGTTTAGTAAGCACATGCAGCTACCAGACATTTTTATTAATTAGTCTGACATTTGATGATAAAAATAAAATTACCAATATTTAAGAAAAAAACATCTATTTGGAACTTTTTTATATAGTTCATTACATAGCCATATCACACAATTGGGTTAGGAAAATTCAGTATTTGTTTGTTTGTTTCTAATTGTGTATATATATGGATGATGATGAGTAATTGAGTAGTCGGTTGTCTGACTTGAATGAGGCAGGACCATTGTAAGAGAAGAGATGAAGAGAGAGGCTTCTTCGTCTCTTGAATGCAACAAAGAAGATCAATCAAAATCATATCACGGACCCGACCAATCTCCACCTCCCAAATTGCACATGATTTCATCTGTCCCCTATCTCTCATTTATTTTATTTTGTTTTCGAAGTTTTGGACAATTGATTAGGTTTACTATGAATATGCTATGCTTTACAAGACCACAACTAGAAACTAGATACTAGATTGACGTACAAGTAGAACACATATTTTTATCATTTCTTTGGTTTCTTTTATATTCCTTTTGCATACGGTACACTATTTCCCCGAGCTATGCATTCGAATTTTCTTTATAATGAGCATGCAAATGCAATATCCTATTCTCGTACTTCAGAGTGAGACGTTCCACCAGGTTTCCATGGTACCGAACCACGTTGTTAAATGCTTATTTTCCCAATTAGCCTATTCTCCTACTTCACAATGTAATTACACACACTAGTTCTTTTGTAAGTCCATGTTCGCAAAATTTTATCAAAAAGAAGAACACCTGCCAACGTTGAAACCATCATCGCTTGTTTAATGTTTCTCATGTTTCTACCTCTACAAAAGCGTGAAAGTTATCATAGTAACACGCCCTCCCAAAGGGCCATTTCCAATCTGTACAATGTCAAAAGTGCCAATTTATACATATACAAACGATCGGTGTCAATTTCTACCTATACTCTATAAAATTCAAATTTCATACCCAATTTTATAAAATAGTGCCAATTTCAAAGTCAACATCAACAAATATTAGTCAAGAACTGACTCATATGACACGTGTTTGAGGAGGTGGCATCGAGCATCAAAAACAAC
>NC_025693.1:15177879-15181806 GCF_000633955.1 Camelina sativa
AAGGTTGGTGCTTTTGTTAACTTGTTGTATTTGCAGAGGTTTAAAATTTTTAGATCACATTTGTTGATGAATAATATAAATTATTGTATTTTAGATTAAGAATTAGTTTAGTAAGCACATGCAGCTACCAGACATTTTTATTAATTAGTCTGACATTTGATGATAAAAATAAAATTACCAATATTTAAGAAAAAAACATCTATTTGGAACTTTTTTATATAGTTCATTACATAGCCATATCACACAATTGGGTTAGGAAAATTCAGTATTTGTTTGTTTGTTTCTAATTGTGTATATATATGGATGATGATGAGTAATTGAGTAGTCGGTTGTCTGACTTGAATGAGGCAGGACCATTGTAAGAGAAGAGATGAAGAGAGAGGCTTCTTCGTCTCTTGAATGCAACAAAGAAGATCAATCAAAATCATATCACGGACCCGACCAATCTCCACCTCCCAAATTGCACATGATTTCATCTGTCCCCTATCTCTCATTTATTTTATTTTGTTTTCGAAGTTTTGGACAATTGATTAGGTTTACTATGAATATGCTATGCTTTACAAGACCACAACTAGAAACTAGATACTAGATTGACGTACAAGTAGAACACATATTTTTATCATTTCTTTGGTTTCTTTTATATTCCTTTTGCATACGGTACACTATTTCCCCGAGCTATGCATTCGAATTTTCTTTATAATGAGCATGCAAATGCAATATCCTATTCTCGTACTTCAGAGTGAGACGTTCCACCAGGTTTCCATGGTACCGAACCACGTTGTTAAATGCTTATTTTCCCAATTAGCCTATTCTCCTACTTCACAATGTAATTACACACACTAGTTCTTTTGTAAGTCCATGTTCGCAAAATTTTATCAAAAAGAAGAACACCTGCCAACGTTGAAACCATCATCGCTTGTTTAATGTTTCTCATGTTTCTACCTCTACAAAAGCGTGAAAGTTATCATAGTAACACGCCCTCCCAAAGGGCCATTTCCAATCTGTACAATGTCAAAAGTGCCAATTTATACCTCTACAAACGATCGGTGTCAATTTCTACCTATACTCTATAAAATTCAAATTTCATACCCAATTTTTTAAAATAGTGCCAATTTCAAAGTCAACATCAACAAATATTAGTCAAGAACTGACTCATATGACACGTGTTTGAGGAGGTGGCATCGAGCATCAAAAACAACGTCATTTTGATGCTTTAGTTTCGTTTAAAAGAAAAATGTAACAACGTAGAATCGAACCCTGGCCTATCAGAGTTTTAAACAAAGCTTTAACCAATTGATCCCACAAACTTATTCGAAATAATATGGAAAGATTATGTTTATAACTATATTGACCGATCTCCCTCCTTCCTCCACTTCCTTTCTTTGTTGGCATTGTCGATGGCTGCTCCGCCATGGTTCTTTGATTTCCTTCTCCATAGTATTTGAACCGATCTCTGCTTGCTAAGAGAGACGAACATATCAAATTTTTCTAACTTCTCTAGTTTTGATAATTTTGGCATCCTCATTCAAAATTGACTGGAAAACAGAAACCCTATTTATGATGATGATGATGATCAGAGAATCTCCAAAGTTTAAAAGAATCAAAAAGTAAAAATCAAATCTTGGAAAACCACAATAAACGGAAACACTCAGCGACTGGGCCAACGGAGGCGGATTTAGATGGAGAACACAGCAGCCATTGAAGATGCGAAGAAAAAAAAGGAAGATGAAGTAGAGATTATCGCACAAATATATAGTTATAAACATAAAAGTTCCTTAATGTTTCAAATAACTTTGTGGGATCAGTTGGTTAAAGCATTGATAGAAAGATTAATTGACCAGGGTTTGATTCTAGGTAGTTACATTTTTTTTTAAACGAAACTAAAGCATCAAAACGATGTCGTTTTCAATGCTCGATGCCACCTCCTCAAACACGTGTCATCTGAGTCAGCTGTTGAGTAATATTTGTTTATATTGACTTTGAAATTGGCACTATTTTATAAAATTGGGTATGAAATTTGAATTTTATAGAGTATAGGTAGAAATTGACACCGATCGTTTGTATAGGTATAAATTGGCACTTTTGACATTGTACAGGTCGGAAATGGCCCTTTTCCCTCACCTCAACCAATTGATCCAAGATATAGAACTACTAGAGATATTATTGAAAATGGTTACATAAATTTTATAAGTGTGACCAAAACAAAACAAAGAACAGAGCACGTGTCGAAACGACCGCGTTTCAATTTTTTTTTATTAAACGACGAAAGGGAGAAATGAAAACACGCGAAAACTGAACCCGCAAAAATTCTCCCGCTATAAGTTAACAAAACATTTGGAGACATTCGTGAGTCACGCGGATCGACTCTACTTACCGTTGATTATATCTTAATCGACGGTCAATAACTATCCTTAATATTCACAGAGATTGAGATCCATCACTTTATTTATATGCCTATATAACAAACACACCGCTCTATTCTTTTATTTCACATCTCACCAGTTTTAATTAGCTTCACAGAGCAAAATCAAATCCAAATCTTCTCGAGAAAATGTCAGGCCGTGGAAAGGGAGGTAAAGGTTTGGGCAAAGGAGGAGCCAAGCGTCACAGGAAGGTTCTGAGAGACAACATCCAAGGAATCACCAAGCCTGCGATACGGAGGTTGGCTCGTCGAGGTGGCGTCAAGCGTATCAGCGGTCTGATCTACGAGGAGACGCGTGGCGTTCTCAAGATCTTTTTGGAGAACGTTATCCGTGATGCTGTTACTTACACCGAGCACGCAAGGAGGAAGACGGTGACTGCCATGGATGTGGTCTATGCTCTTAAGAGACAAGGAAGGACTCTCTACGGATTCGGTGGCTAGGGTTTTGAATTGTTTGTTCTTTTGTGCTTTTTACGTTTAGTAGAAATGTTAATTTTCAGAATTTGCTGTTAATTCTCTTAAAACTCAAAAAAACGAAGGATCTATTTGCAATTTCGTAGTCTTGATTGTGCTTCTCTTTGCTTCTATATGCTTGTTTGTTTTCTAGCCATTGAACACAGTCATCGTCATCAAAATTGTAAAGCTCCTTAGGCTAACTGTCTTGGTTGGAGATAATAACCAGATCGGTTTGGATTGGGTTGGTTAAATACTGATTGGAATCTGTCGTATCAAAAATCAACTCCGGTTATCTGGTTTGCCGTGAACAAAATCGAAACCTGTCTTATGAACCAAACCGCGATCCTCGGTTAATATACCAACCCGTGTTGTATGTATACGGGACTAACCGGTTTTGCTATATCAAACCGAATTTAACTTTCGGGGTTTACAACAAACTTTCAAAAATTGTCAAATCATATAATCTCTCTCTCTCTCTCTCATATGTTCTAGAGAGAATCAGAAAGGGAAGGATCCAGAGGAGACGAAGCTTGGATTGGAAATTTGGAATCAGCTCTCGCCGTGAATTAGATCGGAATTGATTCACGAGAAATGGGAGCTCCGGGAAGCGAAGACACCGTCATGATAGAAATGGGGAAGAAGCTAGGAGACGCGCATGTTATCACCGTGAATTGTCCTGATAAGACTGGTTTATGTTGCGATGTTTGCAGAATCATCCTCGATTTCGGACTTTACATCACAAAAGGAGGTACGATTCTTCCAGAAATTGGCTCGATTCAGTAATCCTGATCATGTTCTTCTGTAATTTTTGTTGCTTAGATTACGAAATGATTTTGGTGTGTGTTAGATGTTACAACTGATGGAGTATGGTGTTACATAGTATTGTGGGTGGTTCCTTACTATGATTCTCTTAGATTGAGATGGTCACATTTGAAGAACCAGCTTGTATCTGTATGCCCGTCTTGCTCAACCTACTTTGTGCTCGATTTAATGCCTTCTTGTCCTGCATCCACGCCTGTTTACTTGTTGAAGTTCTTTTGCCTAGACCG
>NC_025693.1:15182187-15183286 GCF_000633955.1 Camelina sativa
GGAGACGCGCATGTTATCACCGTGAATTGTCCTGATAAGACTGGTTTATGTTGCGATGTTTGCAGAATCATCCTCGATTTCGGACTTTACATCACAAAAGGAGGTACGATTCTTCCAGAAATTGGCTCGATTCAGTAATCCTGATCATGTTCTTCTGTAATTTTTGTTGCTTAGATTACGAAATGATTTTGGTGTGTGTTAGATGTTACAACTGATGGAGTATGGTGTTACATAGTATTGTGGGTGGTTCCTTACTATGATTCTCTTAGATTGAGATGGTCACATTTGAAGAACCAGCTTGTATCTGTATGCCCGTCTTGCTCAACCTACTTTGTGCTCGATTTAATGCCTTCTTGTCCTGCATCCACGCCTGTTTACTTGTTGAAGTTCTTTTGCCTAGACCGGAACGGACTCTTACACGGTACTGTGACTGATCTGACCGTCGTAAACTAGTATGTGTTAATTTTTCTTTAATCTTGATTGTGTGAGAATCTTGTTTGTAGATGTTACTAGAGTACTAACTGAGCTTGAGCTCTCAATTCAAACCGTGAAGGTGACTACCACGCCAGATGGGAGAGTTATGGATCTTTTCTTCATTACAGATAACATGTGAGTGAGTTGACTTAAATTAATCTGCTCCTTAAGACTTATTCGTAGTAATGTTTACCATTGTCTGCTTAGGGATCTTTTACATACAGAGAAGCGCCAAGAGGATACACGAGGGAAGTTTCGTTCTGTCTTGGGAGAATCCTGTATAAGCTGTGAACTTCAGTTGGCTGGTCCTGAGTATGATTGTCATCAGAATATTCCATCTCTTTCTCCACCAGTGGCTGAGGAGTTGTTTTCGTCTGAGCAGCTTACCGATGAAGATAACCGCGTACAGCTACTTACTGATGATATGATAAAGCTGAAGGATTCTGCAATCGCAGTCGACAACTGTTTAAGCCCGGCTCACACATTACTCCAAATACGCTGTGTTGATCACAGAGGTTTTCTCTATGATGTACTAAGGACATTAAAAGATTTTGAGATTAAGGTAATTGGTAAAACTAACATGCGTATTTTGTCAGATTTTATGATATTATTAGTACACTGGCTT
>NC_025693.1:15183346-15186306 GCF_000633955.1 Camelina sativa
GTTAAAAAAATTTAATCCCGTGCTGTAGCACGGGTTATCCCCTAGTAATATTTTAATATTGATGGTGTTAACAAAATAGTGAAATGATGATTTATACGTGTTGTAACACTAGGGTAATGATATTTTAAATTCATATTAATATTGATCAAAACTCGTACGACCAAAGAACCTCATCCTATGATATTTTTAAATATTTATAATTATATATATATATATATATTTTCAATTTATTATATCTATATATATATTATTTTTTTTACTAAAGACTCAAATTAAACCAGATCAAAAACTTTAAATTTGGATGTTTGATGATTTAAGTTTTATGTTCATTAAGATTTATATTTATTTTGGTTTTATTTATATTTACTTCCTGTGAGATTTGGTTGGACTGTCATGCTGCATTGGATGCGATTAAAACGCCTGAGGAATGGCTAAGGTACCGTTCTGAACTTGACAACATTACTAGAGGAATACGGGTGATGGGAGAGCTCTCTTTTAAGCTCTCTTCACCGAAAGCCAATGAGTTGGCTAGGGCGATTGCTTCTAGTGTCACCAAGGATGGACGGTTACAGTCATATCTTGCTCTCGGCGGTCCAGCATGGCTCCATGATCGAATTGAGAATGAACGACGAGGATGAGTCATTACATTAGCTCTGTTTGGTTTCATTTGATTTTTACAGTTTGTCGCTATTCTTAATTTTTTGATGACTCTACTGTACTTTCATATTATTTCATTAATTTATTGGAAATGAGTTAAAAAAAAAGAAGCTAGTAAAAAGTTTTTTTTAACTGATGTATGACGTTAAACACACAATTTTTATTCATTGCTTAATTAATACATATCCGTTTTTCAAAAACAAAATTACAACAACTGCAGAAAAAAAAACTAAAGTTTTCTTAATTTTATGTATTATATGATAATTCAATGAAAAATATGTTAAAGCAAAAATGGTAGAAAAATCATAATTTTAAACTTAACCAAATTTTCTATAAATCTATACTATTAATGGCGGGACATGATTTTGATTTTTTAGTTTTAATAAGTTAAAATCTTTCAATTTTGTTTGGTTACATGGATTATAGAATTAATTCTAGAAGTTGGTTAGATACATGTATATAATTATTTTCATATTCCATTTTTATCCTTAATGAGTTTCCTAATTTGTTCTTTAAATCAATGACAGTTAATGTAATATCTTACAAAACAAAAATAAAATTATCTAAATGTACTTTAAAAATGTTAATATAGAAATATCAGATTCAAAAAAAATATTACGATCGAGTTTCTACGTCCAAAAACTTTTCAATCTAAGTTTGATATTTGCATAGTCTTTCAAGCTATCAAACACTCTAGGGCTTTTATTGCTTTATTGGTTCACTGATTTGTAAATACATTATTGATTTTGAGAGTTTACTGGTTCACATATTATTAAAGTAAAATCATGTGTTTTTGGATTCTTGATTGGGAATTTTTGAGATATATATCTTTAGTGTATATTTTCAAATATATCATTTTTAAATCTGAAAATTTATAAAGTTTTATAAGGTTTATAAGTACTTTTGGATAGTAAGTACTACTCGGAGACTTGATTAAATATTTAAAAGGTTTTTAAAATCAAAAAGTTTGAAAAGATTTATAAAAGTTTTTTTGTCATTTTCATTTTTGGCCTCTTTTAATTTTTAATGACCAATTTACCTCTATTTGAAAAATATAACAGCGCCCCATAAACATCCTTTGGAGTATGAAATTCCTTCTAGTCTATGAAACTCAAACTTGGCAGTCACTTGACATTCTATTTTGTGTGCTTCATCTTCATATTTTCTTTTTTAGTGAATTTAAAAATGTGAATTTTTGTTTAGTATTTTGGGTTTAGGTTTTAAGATTCAGTTTTTAAGGAGTTTAGTTTTGAAAGTTTAATGTGTAGTTTTTAAGAGGTTTATAATTTTAAAATGTGAATTTTTGTTTAATATTTGGGTTTAGGATTTAAAATTCAGTTTTTTAAGGGATTTAGTTTTGAAAATTTAATGTGTAGTTTTACTTATATAATATTTTTAGAAACATTATCTTACAATAAAAATTTTTAAGAACTTCTCTCAGCGTGTGGAACGACACATGAGTCGAGAATAGCTTCAAGGATAATGATTTTGAGCACTTGGTGTACAAATTGCGCTCAAAAACAAGTTAATGGTGAAAAAATTGTTGGTGTAGTCATTGTAGTTGAAGTTGGTGATGAATTTAGATACAAAGCACATCTTAGCATATAAACTAATGTGGTATGAAATATATTAGGTGAAGAGGAGTTTAGAAATGAATAAGGGAAGAGACGAAGAGTTGACCAAATTTGGTCTATAAATGC
This sequence comes from Camelina sativa, assembly GCF_000633955.1. Lineage (NCBI taxonomy): Eukaryota > Viridiplantae > Streptophyta > Magnoliopsida > Brassicales > Brassicaceae > Camelina > Camelina sativa. The sequence goes on from NC_025693.1 coordinate 15,185,704, forward strand.
TCATGATATAAAATTGACAAGTAGGTTTCGTGGTGTAGTTGGTTATCACGTCAGTCTAACACACTGAAGGTCTCCGGTTCGAACCCGGGCGAAGCCATTGTCTTTGTTTTTTAATAGACCGTAACAATATAAAACCCAACTTGAGTTCATCTATTTAAGTAGTTGTTGTTATCTTAATTTAAGTACATGCGATTCATCCTATACGTACGATCCNCTTTGTTTTTTAATAGACCGTAACAATATAAAACCCAACTTGAGTTCATCTATTTAAGTAGTTGTTGTTATCTTAATTTAAGTACATGCGATTCATCCTATACGTACGATCCCAATTTATAATTAGAAAATCAAGTTAAAGCATTCTAACATAATTATGTGATTAAAGTGCTTTCATATAAACCTATAATTTTTAACTGATTCATTAGAGTACCTGTTAAGTTAGCAGACAATGCGTTTATACTAATATATACATGTTATTACATTGATCATCTCACGAGAGAATAGAGCTAGCCACGATTGCCTTTAGGCTTTAAATAACTTTGCTATAATCTCATTTTTTAAAACGTAAGAGCTATCGATATGTATGGAAACTGAGACACAAACTAA
>NC_025693.1:15186366-15187178 GCF_000633955.1 Camelina sativa
CTTACAAAATCCTGTCTGACTTTGGTCTCCTGCCCACGGTTACTGAACTTGACTCGTTCGTTGGTAATATTGTGAAGGAGTTCTATGCGAATCTAGCTGAAGCTGAAATATAAGGGATTGACACCCTCAAGGTCTTTGTTCGTGGATCCATGTATGAATTCTCTCCGTCTATCATCAATGCCATGTATCAGCTTCCCAATGATCCCTATGCTCTGAATGCGACTCAGATCCAAGTTCCTGATAGCCTTGATGACATTGTCACTCTTCTCACTGATGGTCGAGTTCGTTCTTGGGATCTTCGCAGCAAAAAGGAGATGGGAGATACTGTGGCCATGCTTCAGAAGATTTGCTGCCAGAACTGGATACCAACCAAGAACCCAAGCTCTATGTCTGCTGAACGGTCTACACTTCTGTTCATGATTCTCAAAGGTCATAAGTTTAACTTTGGGAAGTTAATCTTTGATGAAATATGTGCCTGTAGCTCTGTCGTTGCAAATGCATCTTCCAATGCTCGCCTCATCCTTCCCAATCTCATCGATCAGCTTCTGCGTTTCCAACGAATTGTTCCTGCTCTCCCCGGTGATGTTACCTCTGCTGCACCGGCTAAGTTCAAGATTGAACCAAAGGAGCTTCTGCCCTCTCAGGCCCCACTAACACTCCTGTCGGACATTCGTCACCTGCATGACTTCACCAAACTCATGATGGCGCGTCTTGCAGGTAAGTCTCTCTTCTCATCTACTCTCCTTGCTGATTTACCCTTAGTTTTTATATGAGTTTGTGCGCTCAAGCAGGGGGAGATTACCTTGATATCG
>NC_025693.1:15189094-15202537 GCF_000633955.1 Camelina sativa
CCCTTTTTAACTTTGTGTGTCTCTCAAGCACAATATAATTCCAACAACGAACTGAAGATCAAACACCATCTTCTTCTCCCCCTGCTTGTGAGCACACATAAGTTAAAAACATCTTCACAGGTTGACACACTCATTGTTTCCCTTTCCAATATTAAAGAACTCTTGTAACAACTCTTACTTATCTGTCTTGAAACAGAAAATAAGCGGAGTAGTAAACCAACCCAGAAAATTATGAAACTTGGTTGATAAACCAACTACCTTCATATGAATCCATAGAAAGAAACAGATCATAATTTTCAGTTACGGTTTAAAAGATATGGCAAGATTCCTATGACAGATCCAGAGTAAGACAATCCTGTGAGCATCCAACTTCAGAAGAGATTTTCTATCAAACTATAATGAATCCAACAACGTTCTTTATATCACTGAAAAGATCTTGCTCTCAAGATTCTAGAACATTTTCCAGACGTAAGATCCGAAATTTGCAGCCAAAGAAAACGAAGAAGAGATAACCACATCATGAAGATCATGAAAAAGCAAATTTTTCTCTGTCTCACTGAATTTTACAATCTTTTATTTTTTTTATTTTCTGGGCTTTGGCTTTGATAATGCAGACCATATATTCTCTTCTTATTTCTTCTCCCCCATGGATGTAGCTCTCTCTAATAACTTGCAGAGACAAACATTGGATATGATTTTGAAAGATTTCCTTTAAATCCAAGACCATATCGATCAGTTTTGCCAATGTTCAGAATATGATCCAACTGTTTTGTGCCATTATTAAGCATTCTCAAATTCTTTTGAGTTTCTTCAAGTTGTATTCTAGCTTGTAATGCTTCTTCTTCTTTCTCTATGGCATATTTTTGTATTTCAGCAACCTTAGCCTCTAACTTGAGTTTCTCCCTTGTCAACACTGAATTCTCCTCAGTTAGTTTAAGCCATTTATTATACAACATTGTGTAGTTGACACTCTCTACCTTGCTGCAATCTTCTGTTGCAGGTTCTGTTATAATTGTTGGTTCAATAACAGTTTCAGTCCTAGCTACAGTCTCTGTTGCAGTTGCATTCTCTGATGCAGACTTAGGATTTTTTACACATTCACGTTCTATTGCAGTTTCAGAGTCAGTTTCAGGTTTCTTCTTTTGCTTGAGAATGATTCCAATGGTTCCTTCTCTTTTCTTAACACTTTGTAGATTGCTCCAGGTTTTTGTCATATGAGGTGAACTCCCATCATCAATAATCTGATGTTCCTTCCTCTTACACATTGATGCCATCTGATACAGATCAGATTTCTTCACCCATATTTGATTATGAAATCTGTTCCATGAAATTTTTTCTTGATCTTTGAGTCTACTTACTCTTTCTCTAAATCTGTAGCAATATGCTTTTATGTGCCCATTCTTCCCACAAAAATAACAACCAATATGTTTGGTTGTATTACTTTCAGATTTGTATAGATTTGGTAGAGAAACACCTTCAGGTACAAACTTGATTTAGGCTGTTTGAGATCCTTCTTGTCCAGTATATCCCAAACCTCTGTTAGATTTTCCTGTTCTTGTAGAGACATTATGCTTGTCCTTCATTAATGTTACATTTTCTTGTTTGATTTTCTTTGTATCACTCAATTCAATCTGCAATGACTTGACAAGTGCATCAAGACGACGCTTCTCTTTTATTAAGGTCTGATTTTCCTTTCCAATCTTAATCAGCGTTTCACGCACCTCCTTGAAACATTCTGTAAATTCATCTACCTGTTCCCCTTCAGATTCAGATTCTGAAACTTCCTCTCCTTCAACAAATGTAGCGACGTCCAAGAATGCACCAAGTTTATTTAGTTCTATTCCATTATCATTATCTTCTTTTGAATCATCTTCAACTCTCAGTTTAGACTTTTCTTTTCTACGTTTCTGATCATTACCACATTCTAGCTGAGTGTGTCCAATACCTTTGCACATAAAACATTTTATTTCTCTTCTTTTGATTGTAGGACAATTATTCTTATAGTGTCCATATCCTCTGCACTCATGACATTGCATGTACGTCTTCTTGACAGCTTCACCTTTCTCTAGATTATTTTTGATCGAGCTGAACCTCCTCTTACCTAATTACTGTTCTGCTTCTTTCAACACTCTACTAAACTTCTGAGCCAGCAAACCAATCGAATCTTCTTCTTCTACTTCGTGATTCTCTCTTTCAAGAGCAAAATGTCTCGTTTATTCTCACCTTCCAGTTCCATCTCATGAGCTTGAAGCATACCAACCACTTCTCCAAAGCTAAGATTTTCTGTGTTATGAGACACACTCAAGGCAGTCTTGTATGCCATGAATCTTGTAGGAAGACATCTTAGAAATTTCTTCACCAATTTCTTGTCTTTGTATTTTTTTCCCAAGAGTCAATGCTTCCTGAGCTAAAGAACTTATCTTTGAACTAAAATCAGATATTGACTCATAGCTTTCCATCTTTAGATTTTCAAATCTTGAAGCTAACATGTCTTTCCTTAATTTTTTCACCTTAGTAGTTCCTTCAAAGTGAGTTTGCAAGATATCCCATGCTTCTTTTGCTGTTTCACATCCTAGAATCAGTTCAAACTGGTTTCTTCCAACATTATTGTGAATAGCAGAGAGTGCTCTGGCATTATATTTTGATTTCTTCAATTCGTCGTTAGTCCAGTCCTTCTCTGGCTTAGCAACTTCCACTCCTGATTCATCCTTGATTTTTGGCTCTTCCCACTTTTCCAATATGGCTTTCCAAGCATATACATCAATGCCTCCTATAACCGCCTTCATCTTTGATTTCCAAAAACCGTAGTTTCCATCACCTAATATTACTCTTGAACCAAACTCAAGTCCATGATAGCTCTCCATCTTCTCCACAGGATCTCACCTGTATGTAATCTCACAAGTGCCGCTCTGATACCAATTGAAAACGCAAGAGCTATCGATATGTATGGAAACTGAGACACAAACTAAGACAGGGGTTCTTCAAAATAAAACTTCTTTATTAGATAATCTGTTTAGTAAACTTACAAGTTTCACTCAATCAATTATCTAATCTCTCATGTTCATGGATCTATACACAATCCAAGAACCTCTCAAGACAAACCCCTTAGTCCCCTTAAGCGTTATGCTTTCCTACAAGAACCCACATAACCTTAATGTCTAAGAATTCTCTTGCTCTTTTGTGCTAACCTCTACAAAGGCTTAGGCCCCCTATTTATACACAATAGGTCGTGGCCATACAAGCTTAAATTCCTATTATAATCCTAATAGGAATTGCCAAATCTCTTTGCAAATTTCCTTTTCTTTTATGGAATAGGAAAGTCTTCTTCATGTTTCCTTTTCTACCAAACAGGAAACTCTTCATGCTTCTAGACTCTTCTCCAAGCTTCTAGTCTTCATAACTTTCATGGTTTGAATATTAATCGCCTTAGTTGATTTCCTTATTTCAGCTCCATGTTATCTGCTTTGTTGAACTACTTCTTGTAGTACTCTGAACTAGTGCAGCGACTACTTCTTGTTGTAAAACTCAGTTAAGAATACATCAACAATCTCTCCCTTTCTTACTGAGTTTTACAATCCAAGCTTCACACAACATAAGCTTCAACTACTACTTTGATGATCTCCAAACTCTCCCTTAATCTCCAAGTAAATATCTCTGCAGCATCTAAAACTCGATCTTCATAACACCAACAATTTTCCTCACTAATAAATTGACTAACTCTCACTCGTAGTTTAATGGACGCCATTGATAGTACGTACTAGCCATTTTCCAGGATATATTGAAGTCCTTACCCACTAGTATCTCAAGGCCCTTAAGCTCAACCATGAAGCTCTTACTCTCTCCTTCATCTTCCGAACTCACCACATACTTCTGCTCCTTGGAGCTAACCTCAATCGTCTTGGTCTCGTTCAAGATTGGGTTCCCATTGATATGTATTTCAGAAACTTCCCCTGTTCCTTGAAGTCCCAAAACAATCACTTTCTCAATCACTAAACCTTCGCTCAACGCAAACTTACCTTCTTTCACTTGCGACCATATCTTCACACTCTCATTTCCAACGGATGCGTAGAAGTCAACGTTCGTTGACTGCCCGTTTCCAAGTTCCATCTCCGGAAGCTCATCCTCGTCCAGAAAGAGTTTCCCGGTGGCATATCCCTCTAACGCTCCTGCCGGAAAAGTGACGACCAGACTAAACGGTGTTGTTCTCACTTCTTGAGAAACCAACCCACCTTGTTGCATCGGTAATATCGTGTTCTGATACAGATGCACGTTCACAGCGTTCAAGGGAGCTGAGAGAGTCACACGCTTCCCGTTCTTGGAAACAACGACCTGAGTCATGTCAAACATGTGATACCAAGAACCTGGTGGGAACAATGCTACCACTTGGGTTTTGCCTTGTTCAAGAACCGGTGATATCATCAAGCTGCTTCCTAGCAAGAACTGTTTGCTCATACCATAGCATTCGGTGAAACTAGGAAAAGAGAAGAAGAGTGGTCTAGCGATTGGTGCCCCTGTCATATGGGCTTCGTAGTTGAGAGTGTAGAGAAAACGAAGAAGTTTGTATCTCATCCCAAGAGCGTTACGAGCTGACTCTGCAACTGTTCCCCATTGGTAAAGCTCTTTTCTTGGAGCGTAGTAATCAGCGTGATTCCAACGGTTGCATAGTTCTTCTTGTGTCGGAGGGAAGAATCCACATATGTCTGAACCAACCATGGGAACTCCAAATATTCCAAAATTCAACATCGTCGAGATAGATACTTGCAAGCTCTGCCATGTTCCTTGGTTATCTCCGGTCCAGTGAGCAGCATACTTACCTGAACCAACAAAAGTGGACCGAGATAATATGAACGGACGTTTGCCGCCTTGGATAGCAAGTAAGGCCTTGTGGGTCGCTATGGTCTCAGAGAATCCATAGATGCTGTGAGCGTCGTACTCTCGAACACCATTGTAGTGATAAGCACTTGTGGCAATAGTCTTGAATCCAAGTGGAGCTTTGTATCCAGTAGCATTGATCTTGTAAGGTGGATCATCCCACCTTGTATTGGTTAAATTCTTGCAGTCTAAGCAACACCTCGCACTAGGTTCATCCCCACTCGGGCATTGCTTCCCTTCAGGGATTGTGCACAAACCAGAACAGAAGTTGGAGACCTCGTTCATGTCTATCCATAAACCATCAATGGGGACTAATTCATGGAAACGTCGGATCTCATCACCCCACCAAGAAACCGTTTTAGGGTTAAGGAAATCAGGGAAGTAAACCGGACCAGGCCACACTTGAGCCAGGAAAGGCTTACCTTCATATTTAATAAACACATCGTTAGCCATGCCTCTTTGGTATACACCGTAGCTCGCGTAAACACCAATACCAGGATCAGTAATCACAACATACTTTATTCCCATCTTATGGATTCTATCCAAGAAAGCCAATAGCTTAGCACGAGGGAAGTTCACAGTATCCAATGTGAAGTCCTTGTAACCATCCATGTAATCAGCATCGTTCCAAATCACATCAAGAGGGATCTTACCCTTGCGATAACTGTCCACAACATCTTCAACAACTGATACGTTACGGTAACCCCATCTACACTGATGAAATCCTAGAGTAAAAAATTAGGTTAAAGATTAGTAAGAAAACACATAATCTACATAGAAACAAAAATTGGGGATATTAGTACCTAGAGACCAGTACGGCATTGGTGCTGGCCGTCCGATTAACGAAGTGTATTGATCAACGACGTTGAGAGGCGACGGTCCGGCGAAGAAATAGAAATCGAAAACACCTCCGATTACCTTGTAGGTCAAGGAATCACCTCTGTAAAACACATCCATACCATTACTGTTGAGAAGCAGAACAGAGTGTGCGTAAGGTTTACCTCTAACGTTTCTCAAATCCATGTAAACCGGATGCGACCCGTAAAGATCGGTGTTGAGTTTAAACGCCGAGACGTCTTCAGCGAAGAGAGTGTAAGGCTCATTAGGTACAAGCTTGATTCCATTGGCTTGTGAGTTTTCACCAAATCCGTATAACGACGCTTCTTTAGGTAACGAAGTTGAGATCTCGAGGTACTGGTCCTTGAAGACCATCTCTCCGAAGTCCTCATCGGAGCTTCTAGTAGTGTTGAAAATTGTCTCGCCGTTGGATCTTCTTCTCACGGCGAAGCTGAAAGGATCTGTGGTGAAGCTCAAAATCAGCTCCGGTCCGGAGATCTCCTGTACCGTAACTGGAGATTTTCTTGATATTCTGATCACCGGTGGTGGCTTCTCCCGGCGGAGGAGATTGTACGGAACTTCCCATCGTTGTTCCTTGGCGTCTGTGATGTGAACACGAAGGCAATGATCTGTTTCATGTCTGGAAAAAAAAAAATCCAACCGTCAGAAATAGATTGGTATTGTGGGGTACGAAGCAGAGGTAACTCTGTACTTGATGAAGAGACGAAGGGTGGTTATATCAGAGCCGTAGATTTTGCTTCTCTGCTTGACTTGGAGATAGCCAATGAAGCTGTCATCTTCGGGATACTTCTCGATTGAGATCAGACGGTAGCCTTTGCCGATGGAGTTGGAACAGTGGAGAGTTGAGAAGCAGAGGAACAAAGCAAGAAGAAGAAGAGAAAGAGAAGAAGCTAGAGCTAAAAAAGGAGAGGCCATTGTTAAGTTAGGTAGTGTGATGATAATAATTAGCAAGTGTTAAGAAGCAATGATGGAGAAAGAGACCTTTACAAGATGTTAAAATTGATCACAAGATGTTAAAATTTACCTAATCTATTGTCTGATTCCACATGACTCAAAAGTGATTATGATTATATCATACTCAATTGAGGGGGCTTGTAATTGATTACAGTACAAACTTATTTCTCTTTTTTTTATTGTATATGTATATGATAATAATTCATATGCCACCAAGAAAAATTTCATATATATATATGGTTCTGAAAACGTTTATTTTTCCAAGATAATGTCTTCGAAGTTGACGATGGTTATAGTATATAAGTAACTAGATAATAATCCGCGCCGGTAGCAAGGGGAAATTTTTTTTTAATTTGTTATTTGTTAATATTATGATTATATTGTATCATTTATTTACATGTTATATAATATAGTACTATATGGTGAATTTTGATTCATATTAAACTACTAATAGGTAGGCCTGGAAACTACTACCGATACCCGTATTGGACCCGTTTTTTGGTTTGTATCCGTCCCGAAAAAAGGTACCCGCAGCTTTAGGATCGAGTGAAGGGTATAATAATTATATTAGCCATGAATAATGATCGAGTATCAGATACTAATTTAATTTTTGAACGTCTCGTTACCCGTCTCATTACCTGTTTTATTACCCGACTCATAAATATACGTTAATATTTTGTAGAATAATGTTACCAGCGTGAGGAAATATTTATGTAAATTTGGATTGGGAAAAATGTCATTAAAATCATGAACTTTCAAATTTTGGCCATTTAAAACATCAACTTTCGTTGACTAGCTTTTTTAAACATGAAGTTTCGTTGACCAGGCCAAAAAAGACATGACGTTAAATCCGATAATTGACCTACAAACAGACGTTACTATGCCGTTAATCACTCCGTTACTAACAAAACGACGTCGTTTTGATGGAAGTTTTAATTCGAAAAGTGTCATTTAAACCATGAACTTTTAAATACAGACCATTTAAACCATGAACTTGTAAATATATGTTATTTAAACCATGAACTTGTAAATGTATGTCATTTAAACCATGAACTTTCAAATTTATGTTATGTAAACCATAATACATAAAAATGGTGATCAATCTTTTAAACTTTAGTGCAGTACCTAAAACAAGATGATCAATCCTTCAGACTCTAGTGTAGTGTCCTAATAAATGAAAAAGACTCAAGAAAAAAACAAAAAGACACAAAATACATGACAAAGATCGAAAAAGAATGATGAACTGATGTTCTTCTCTCTCTTTCTCAGAATCGCATCATGAGGCAGAGTCGAAGAAAGAAGAGATAAACTAAACTAGGGTTAAACGGGTTAGCCGATTAAGCTTATATACTTCTACAGTTTCTAATAAACCAATCGATTCGATTACCGAGTCAAACCAAAATCCGGTTATTCAAATCAATTGCACCGAACGATTAAGCTTTCTCTCTTCGATTTGCTCCGATAACCAAAATTTTTAGGTTGTCTGGTTTTTACCGAATGCCCAGGGCGAGTTCATGGTTTAAATGACATAAATTAAAAGTTCATGGTTTAAATGACATACATTTACAAGTTCATGATCTAAATGGCCTATATTTAAAAGTTCATGGTTTAAATGACATTATTTCAAACTAAAACTTCAATTAAAACGATGTCGTTTTGTCAGTAATGGAGTGATTAACGGCATAGTAACATCTGTTAGTAGGTCAACTATCGGATTTAACGTCATGTCTATTTTGGCCTGGTCAACGAAACTTCATGTTTAAAAAAACTAGTCAACGAAAGTTGATGTTTTAAATGGCCTACAACAAAGTTCATGTTTTAAATGGCCAAAATTTGAAAGTTCATGATTTTAATGACATTTTTCCCATTTTGGATTTGTTTGTTACAAAATAATAGTAGAAAATTTATTAATTCTATACATTTTATAAAATCATATATTTAATTTTCTTAAGGTCATACTCTGATTTCGACCCGTAGTTGGTACTACTATTTTGGTTTGGTGCAATATCAAATTCGTTAATTATACATTCGGTAAAACCAAAAAAATCCAACAAAACATGTATTGACCCGTGGTTTGGTATTACAAATTGATGTGATCGTGTTTAGAGATCTTAATATACCAAATTTACAAATTGAAGTTATTGGTATAACATGTTGTATATTAATTTTATAGGTGAAAATTACAATTAGGTTATGTATATTGTCAATATTATACAATTAGTATTGTTTATATAGTGAATATTGTGTATAAACAATTAAGTTTTAGCCAATTAAATAGTTTGTTATTATTTCCTAAGATTTATGAAACAATAAATAGAGTTTTATTATTTTGTAAACAAATAAAAACTTTTTTTTGTTAGTTATTAGAATAATTAAAATATAATAGCATTTTCGTAATATGTCACATCAGAACTGGTTAAATTTTTAACAACATAGCTTGAATAAGTATATAGATATATTTTAAAAATATAAACAATGTCGTATCCTAATTTTAATATATATTTGTTATTATTAAATAATTTAGATATGTAAATATTTAATCTTAGTTTTCTAAATAAATTTAAGTTTTATAATTTTCTAAATAGTTTGTTATTGTTTCCTAAGATTTCTAAAACAATAAATAGGATCTGTTTAATTATTTTATTACATAATTTTGAAATAATATTATTATTATTTTATTAAATAATTTTATTATTATTTTATTAAGTAATTTCGAAATTATTTTATTAATGATTTCTTGTAATCTAATAAATTAATAATTACTATTTTTTTGGATAATCATTTTCAAGTTACAAGAAATTAATATTAAGATTCTGTTATCATATTTTGTATTAAAATATAAGGGCATTTTGTGTAATATTTTACATGGTGTAGGGTTACTTGTTTAAAGGGTTGATGAACAAAGAAAAAAGTCGAGGGTGAAGATGTGAAGACATGGACGATTGGACAGAGAAGAAATATAAAAAGAAGATAACATATAAGACATTGGAAAATTCCAAAAATAAACTCCAACTTATTTTTATTTGGCATTTTAGTACCTAAAACTTTTTGATTGGAATAAAATATCTGATATATTAAATTAATGTCAAATAAAAGCTTATTTTGTAAAGATTGGTTTAATCAAACACACGACTTAATAGACGTTAACCCTGCATGATGGAATGGCTAAACCGGATTAAATTTTAGTCACACGTTTTTAAACATTACATTTAAAATATGAAGACAAAAAGAAATAAACACAATTCGACAAACTTATAAGAGAGGATAAGAGCATCTCCATCAGTAATACTCACATGAATGTTTTAAACTTTAAATAATATTAAAAATATTACTAATTTAATTTTAGATCTCCACTAACTTGTTTTTAGTTTTTCTCCTCTCATCAATCATCCTTAACTATGAGTGTCATACATATAAATACAAAGCATATGCATCATCATCAAAGCATACATAAAAATATAAACTAGATTTTAACTCGTGGTACACCGCGTGCATATAATTTTTATTATTATTTATATATTATGTTGTATATGTTTGTTAAATATTAGATGTTTGTAAATAGATGAATAACTAAATTTTCCAACCGTTTGTACGGCTAAATGTTTATATTAATTTTTTAACCCGTAATATATTTCATGACAATTTGTTTGTTATATTTAGTTTGTTTTGTTTAGTGTTTGAGATTCTATTTTATATTTTTAATTATTATAACAAAAATAAAGGATCTAAATATATAATAAGTCATTTATACGCTATGATTAAGTCACATTTTTCTTAATGATTTAATTATTTACACAATCTTAGTTAAATCAAATTGATTTTATATGTCAAATATTCTAATATTAATAGTGTTATATAAATAATAATGAGGATCTAACCCGTGTTAGCATAAATTTATTAATATTGTATTAATTCCAACATGTCCTCTTTATAACCCATCTACTATATAACCATATTATATATTATTTTAAACTTTTTTAATTTTACATATTCGTGATATTTTAAACTTTTATTAAGTTTACATATATATATATATATATGAATTATAATATTTAAATAAATGTGGATTGAAGTTCTTCTTAGATTCAAAGCTTACAGGTTTTGGAAAACAAAATGGGAATCAAATTGTTGTTTTCTTTGTTTACAAAGGATTCAAAGATAGAATATCTTCAAAACACAATAGAAAGTGTAGCTAAATATATCATAGTTTCTGTTTCCATATTGATTGCTGTAAATTTGTTTAGTTGCAATGAAATGTAAAATATTTAGGAAACAAAATCTGAAGTAATGCTATTTTTGGAAAAATTTTAGGGATTAATTTTGTAAATAAGTATAAATAAAAAGGTAGAACACAAAATGTACTTAAAAATGTATATATAGACTAGATTTTAACTCGCGGTACACCGCATGCATATAATTTTTATTATAATTTATATTTATGTTGTATCTATTTGTTAAATATTGAAAATTTTGTAAATAGAGAAATAACTAAATTTTCCGATTGTTGTGCGGATAAATATTTATATTATTTTTTTAACCCGCAATACACTTTATGACCATTTGTTTATTATATTTAGTTTGTTTTGTTTAGTGTTTGAGATTCTATTTTGCTTTTTAGTTATTATAACAAAAAATAAGGGATCTAAATACATAATAAGTGATTTATATGTTGTGGTTAAGTCACATTTTTCTAATGATTTAATTATTTTACACCTTGATTTTATGTCAAATATTCTAATATTAGTAGTGTTGATAAATAATTAAATGAGAATTTAACCCGTATTAACACAAATTTAATAATATTTTATTAATGCCAACATGTCCTCTTTATAACTCATATACTATATAACTACATTATATAGTATTTTAAACTTTTCTAATTTTACATATTCGTAATAATTAAATTTTTTATTAAGTTTATATATTAATTATAATGTTTAAATAAATGTCAATCGAAGTTTTTCTTCGTTAAGAATCAAAGCTCACAGGTTTTGGAAAACAAAATGGGAATCAAATTGTTGTTTTCTTTGTTTGCGAAAGATTCAGATATAGAATATTGTATCTTCAAAACACAACAGAATGTGTGGGTAAATATATGATAGTTTCTATTTCCATATTGATTGCCGTTATTTATTTAGTTGGAATAAAATGTAAAATATTTAGGAAACAAAATCTGTATTAATGTTAGTTTTGAAAATTTTTTAGGGGTTAATGTTGTAAATAACTTTTTAAATAAACAAAACTAAAAGAGCATAACACAAAATGTACTTCAAAAATGTTAATATAGATTATCCATCCAAAACTCAGTGGCGATGTTTCGCTCTGAGTGCGATTTTTGGGGCGATTTCCGATCTCTTCATCGCCCCCCCCCCTCCTTCTCCGATTTGGAGTCTCATTCCGACATTCAATTACAGTTCCTGTTATTGTCTTGACGGTTTCCCTCTGTTAAAGTTTTCTGTTAACAATTTCTTTCTCCCGGTTTTCTTGTTTGATAACCGCTGGAAAAAACCGCCATGGACAAAATTCTCTATATATTCGTTTTTTCCCTCTTCGATCATCACACACCATTGTTCTACTATCCAATTAAGCAAGATGAGTGAATATATTCGTAAAAATCTCCAAAATCTTGATCTGGGAATCAATGATGCTCCAGTTCCTTTACCACCTGAGTTATGTGGTCATGCGGCAAACATCAACCGTTTCTCACTGATTTTCACGGTCCTGAACCCAAAGAAGCAAAATTTGCGAGCAATTGTTAATCAAATACCAAAGATTTGGGGTTTTGCTGATTCATGCCGTGGCCGGGTTCTTGGAAGCGGTCAAGTCCTGTTTTTCTTCAAATCGGAGATAAGTCTCAACCTTGTTCTACGACGTGGACCATGGGCTTTCAACGAATGGATGGTGACGGTTCACCGCTGGTATCCCAATATTACTGAAGAGCCATGAAATTCATCCCTTTCTGGATCTAGGTTCTTGGAATTCCGGTCCAATATCTGACTGCTGCTATGGTCAATTACATCGGAACAAAACTATGGCCAACTGAGGATGTTGATTTTGATTAGAATGCCAATATGGTTGAATTTGTGAGAATCTGCATTAGCTGGAATAGCGATTTACCACTTCGATTCCAGAGGAATTTCCAATTTGCTGGAGGAGAAAATACAATTCTGAAGTTTTGTTATGAATGACTCAAAAACTTTTGCCAAAAGTGTGGTGCCTTGTCACATGACGCAAAGGAATGTCCTCTCTCCTTTGATGACCCTCCAAATGATGCTCCCCCAAATGATGAACCTCCCAATGATGACAACAATGATGATGATGAGTATTACCCTCACCCGGACCAGTTTCCTGACAGTGATGACAATGCACCAACTTTCAACATCAACGGTCCTGACGGATACATACCAGGACTACAGCCGGTACAACAAGACAGAGAGTTCATCATCTATGAGTCCGATGATTGCCCCTCTCTAAGTGTGTTTGAGGACACAAAACTCACTGCTGAGCGACTACGCTATCTACTGGAGAAAGTCAGGAAAGGAACTCTGCAACAAAACACGTTAAGTCAAAACACCATACTTTTGCAGGATCCTTCGCTTTCAAAATGTAACAAGAGGAAGAAAGAGGACTTGGAATCCTACTATCGACATTACAAGGAGAATGATGATCTGATGGTCCTGAGTCAGATCAAGAAGAAGACTAAGGCAGAATCAGAGGCTTCATGTAGCGGTAACAGTTTCTACGGAGCCGCAGGGGGGG
>NC_025693.1:15203258-15216778 GCF_000633955.1 Camelina sativa
GGGGGGGGGGGGTTCCCCAATGCCTCCATGAGAGTCGTCTCCAGGAATTGTCAGGATATCTGCTCCCCGCTGACTCAAAGTAGATTAAAACGTTTATGTCGTATTTCAAAACCTAATGTACTTTTCTTATGTGAAACTCTAAACTCTTGTGATATAGTATGTAACTTTGCTTCATAATTAGGATATTATAACACTATAACTGAATCCCCTCAAGGTAGGAGTGGAGGTCTAGCAATGCTGTGGTCCAATGATGTATTTGTATCTCCTTTGTACCAAGATGAGCGCATCATTGATGTTCACATCACCTATAATAATAAGGACTTCTACTTTTCTGGTGTCTATGGCAATCTTATTCGAAATAAACGCAATTTGTTTTGGGATTACTTAGAACATCTAGGATCTACTCGACTTGGTCCATGGATACTCGCAGGCGATTTCAATAAGATCACTAGCAACTTAGAGAAAGTTGGAGGACCTCCAAGAGAAGTTGGATATTTCGAAGATTTAACCAGATGATAGCTAGCTGTGATCTAACTGATCTAAAATCAACAGGAGATACATTTTCCTGGGTTGGAGAACGTCGAAATTATACAATCAAATGCTGCTTAGATAGAGTCATGGTCAACTCTGAATGGATGTTGCTCTTTCCAAATGCAGAAGCTGAATTTTTAGAATTCAATGGTTCTGATCATAAACCAATTCTCACAACAATACAGCCTCTACAACATGCCCAAACAAAACCATTCCGCTTTGATAAAAGGCTTATTGAGATTGAAAACTTCACTCAAACAGTTGATCGAGGATGGAACATGTGTAAACAAAACTCTTATTACTCCATTTGCGATCAGATATCAATGTGTCGACGGTTGATGGCCAAACAAAAACATGCTGCAAACATTAACGTGGCAAAAAGAATTGTCTTCTTCGAAAAAGAGCTAAACAGAGCAATGGAGAGTACAAATAGATACATAAGAAGACATATACCAAGATTACAAGATGAACTAAGCAAGGCATACAGAGATGAGGAGTACTATTGGCAAACAAAAAGCAGAAATAGATGGATGCATTGTGGGGATCGCAATACAAATTTTTTTCATGCCACCACAAAGAATCGATATGCAAAGAATCTCATATCTACCATCAAAGATGAAGACCAAAACCTTTATACAAATGAAAAAAGTATTGGAGAACAGGCACAAAAATACTTTACCAACACTTACACATCTAGTCGAATCCCTGTATCTCCAATAGACTTTGGTGATTTTCCTGCAACGGTCACTCCTACCATCAATGAGGATCTGACAAGAGCTTTCACTGACACAGAGATTTTCGCTGCAATATCACATATAGGCGATGACAGAGCGCTAGGACCCGATGGTCTCACTGCAAGATTTTATAAACAATACTGGGATATCATCGGACAAGATGTTATAAAATAAGTTCATGATTTTTTTTGATACATCATATATGAAATCGGCCATAAACCACACCAATATCTGTTTAATACCGAAAACAACACAAGCAGAAACTTTTACAGAATTCAGGCCGATAACTCTTTGCAATGTGTTATACAAAATCATTTCTAAATGTCTAGTAAATAGACTAAAGAAACATCTGGACAACATCGTATCTGATACTCAAGCTGCTTTCATACCATGCCGATTGGTGACGGATAATGTTATGATAGCTCATGAAGTCTTGCATTCTTTGAAATGAGGAAAGAGAGTTTTCGAAAACTATATGGCCATCAAAACAGACGTCACAAAAGCATACAACAGAGTTGAATGGGATTTTTTGGAGGTGACAATGAAACTATTTGGATTTTCAGAGAAGTGGATTCAGTAGATCATGTCAATAGTCGATCAGTTAGTTACTCTGTTTTAATCAATGGAACCCCACATGGTATGGTGGTCCTTGAGCGCGGTATAAGACAGGGTGACCCTTTATCACCCTATCTATTTATACGTTGTGCAGACATAATGAGCCACTTAATCAAAACAAGGGTAACAGATGGTGACATTAGAGGTGTAAGAATAGGAAATGGTGCACCTCCTATTACACATCTACAGTTTGCTGATGATTCTCTATACTTTTGCCAAGTAAACACTCGCAACTGTAAAGCAATAAAGGAAGCATTTCAGGTCTATGAGTATTATTCTGGCTAGAAGATAAACACAAACAAATCTCTGATAACATTTGGCTCCAGAGTACCAGGTCAGTTACAAAATCGCTTAAAAAACATTTTGGAAATTCCAAACCATGGAGGGGGAGGTAAATATTTAGGTTTACCTGAACAATTTGGAAGAAAAAAGAAGCGAGATGTTCCAATATATCATCGAAAGAGTTAACGACAGAACATCATCTTGGCAAGGAAAACATTTATCCCCGGCTGGGAAGGAGATCCTTATAAAATCTGTACCACTAGCAATGCCGGTTTACTCTATGTCCTGTTTTAAACTGCCAATCGGGGTCCTAACAGACATTGAAAGCATACTACAAAAGTTTTGGTGGGAGAAGAGTGATCAAGACAGAGGAATCTCTTGGATAGCTTGGAAACAACTTCAACATTCGAAATCAGAAGGGGGATTGGGGTTTAAAGATTTAGCAAACTTTAATGATGTGCAACTTGCCAAACAAGCTTGGCGTCTCATCAAACATCCCAACTCTCTTTTTGCAAAGGTTTTTAAAAGCAAATACTATAAAGATGAAACCATATTAGTTGCAAAACAGAGAGTAAACCAATCTTATGGCTGGGCATCGATTCTAGAAGGTCTTAAACTAATCAAATTAGGATACAGATATACTATTGGAGATGGTAAAAGTATCCGCGTGAATAAGGATAATATTGTAGACTCTCATCCACCAAAACCAATCTTCAGCGCCGACCCAAGTCACAATATGAATATTTCAGACCTCATATCGACTCAAGGAGATAATCATCAATGGAATACAAACAAGATAATGGAACATATATCGGAGAATGATCGAGAGCATATAATAAACACATACTTACCCTAATCTAATCTCCAAGACAAAATAATTTGGCATTATAACAGAAATGGTGATTACACAGTTCGATCAGGATATTGGTTATCAATGCACAACCCTGATCAACCAAACAATCTCCCACCTATTTCTCATGGTTCACCTGCACTAAAAAGAAAGATTTGGAAACTTAAGATTCTTCCTAAAATAAAACACTTTCTTTGGCATGTAATCTCCAAGTCTCTACTTTCTCTCACAAGACTCGGATCTTGTGGAATGAATCTTGACCCCATTTGTCCATGATGTTTTCAGGCAGATGAAAATATAGAACACATTTTTTTCCTCTGCCCTTTTGCAGAATCAATTTGGCAAATATCTAATATCCCTGTTTCTCTGCTATATACTACATACTCGAATATCGAAAGTTTCATTGAAGCCATATTTGATTATCATTATACTAACATAGATTCAGTGGATATGCATCTTCTTCCATTCTGGTTATTATGGGATATATGGAAAAGTCAAAATTCTTTTGTTTTTGAAAGAAAACAGGATAAACCAAACACCATTCTTCTTCGTGCCAAATCAAATATACGAGAATGGAACTACTTTCACAACAACAACAATGGTCAGCCAACCAACCATGACAATCTGCAAACAAGGAAAAAATGGACAAAACCTCCGCCAAGATTCACAAAATGCAACTATGATGCAGCTTTTAATCACAACACTAATTAAACAAAATGTGGCTGGGTACTGCGAGATCATAACGGTGTATCTCAAGGTTGGGGAGCCTCAATACTAGGATATGCTGCGTCACCCTTAGAAGCAGAAGCAAAGACTTTATTAGCAGCAACACAACATAGTTGGATTAGAGGTTTAACAAATATTATTTTTGAAGGCGACAATGAGACTTTAACCAAAATGTTGAATGGCAAACTCTTCGATGCATCCATTGACAACATTGTTCAGAACATAAAGACTTGGTCATCAAAATTTAGGACTGCAAACTTTGTTTTTAATCCAAGAGACTGTAACAACCCTGCCCATAATTTAGCAAAATTTGGTTGTAAATTTGGTATTTTTTACTCAGGGTGTTTTTCACCCCCTGATTGGCTTTCAAATCAGTTCTATAACGATTATTACCATTCGTTAATATAATTCATTTTTGCTGGAAAAAAAAAAGATTATCCATCCAAATAAACAATAACAACCAACCAAATCATCTACATCCTTGTAAACATAATCTGCAACGTAAAGTTAAGTATAGGCTAGAGTTATGTTTGCAACCAATCTTAGAATGATGGAATCAAGATGTAGTTGCTGTTTGGTATCATCGAATATGGTTCATAACTTCGATTCAATTGTTCCAAATTTGACTTCTTTAGGGGAGATGACTCTTCCACTGGTATCAGATTTACACGAGAGAGGAGAAATAGAATTAAGGTTGGAGAACGATTGTGATAAATCAATTCTCTGGGAATCAAATCGATTTAGAGGCAGAGAGAGAGAGAGAGACAGTTTTGATTTCGCAAAAGAAGAAAAGAAAAAGAAAGAAAAAAACATTATCGAAACCATTAGTCTTTGACACGTAAGGTGTCTCTGCCTGTCTAAATTGGTCTGTCCAGAGACACCGGTCTCAGTTAATTCCGCTAAGAACATTAAATTTTATTTAGTTTTATTATTAAAAGTTTTGGAGACATCCTCGTAGTTTCACCGATGGAGATGCTCTATTGTTTTTAGGATATATGTACTAGATAGCACAATTTTAGAGAGAAATTGAGGAAGTACCATTTAACCAAATAGTACCCAAATTATACAATACATTTGCTTTCATCTTCTCCGTAATACCTTTTTTTTTTGAGTTCAAAAATACAACAACTCTCATTCCTGTCCATCTTCATCCTTTATCTTTTTCCTTATCTCTTTCTCACCATTAATTCAAAAACTTTAATTAACCTTGAACTACAGTCATCAAGACCAACGCCACCATTACTTCCTCTCTCCTCATTCTCCAACTGCTCTTGATTCTCCACCTTCTTTACCTCTATGATGCCATCAACAGTAGTGTCATCCTAACTCTCTGCATATTTATATGTGTGTTCTCCCTTCAACAACCAAAGATCTTCATTTTTATTTCATCGAATCTCAAATTTTCTTGGAATCTCCATCGTCATTTGTTTTTGTAGCATGCATCTTTTTTGTATTACACATTATTTATTAAGATCACACGTAACTTTTTTGAAAGACATGATTTTTGTGTCAAAAACACATGATTTCTCTAAATAATATGTTTATTCTTTTACTATGATATGCTATTTTTATTGAATGATGTATTTTCAGATAATACAATATGTTGCTACATCTTTTGTCTTTTGTTTGAGGGCAGTTTTGATTTTTCACATCACTAAAAAATGGTAGTTTCCAAAATTTTATGACTCAATGCTATTTTTCTCAATTCTTTTTGAGTCAAGTGGTAGTTACTAATAGGGAATTTTGCACTTACACCCACTTTCCCCTAAAATATTAACATACACACCCACTTTCTACTATCACTATACTGTACTTTCCTTTTGTAAAATTACCACTTACCTCTCAAACTAAACAAACCAACTCTCTTCCAATTAAATTACCTATGTGGATTCTAATTATAGAGAGAGAAAACAATACATCTTCTTCTTCCTCAACCATGATTCCTCCAATTTATCAACCAACAAAAAAATTCAACTCACCATCCTCCCAATTATTTAACCAAACAATACATCTTTTTCTTCCTTGTTTTGCTTTTGTTCATCCATTGAAAGAGAAAAGCATGTTTATGTTTCTCTCTCTTTCTCTCTCCCATTCATTTTCTAAAGTTTTCAAAAACCATTCCAACAATGGTGGAAATCCAGAAAAGGTGAAATCTTTAGATCTCTTTCCTTATCACTTTAGATTATATGAAATTTGATATGAATTTCCTTGGTTTTATTGTGATTTTACGGATTAATTGTGGTCTTGTGAGCTTTTTAATATTGAATTAGTTTTAGTTCAGTCTGGGAAAAAGTTTGAGTTTTGTTGTGTGAGTGTTATCCATTACTTATATTGTATCCACAAATAGTTATCCATTTGGATAAGTTTGACAAATATTGTATCCACAAATATTGTATCCACAAATTGCACTATAACCCCGATCGATAATATGTTTCCATCTACATGTTGTCATGGACACCTGAATTGATGGGTATTACTTCTATTCTGAATTGATGGGTATTACTTCGATAATATGTTTCCATATGGATACATTGTCATGGACACCTGAATTGATTGGTATCCACATGACCATAGATATATGGATTTGATGTTGTCATTGTACCATAATGTACAATAGTTCATCTAAAATATATTAATATAGATCTTAAAATGTAGAAAAAAATAAATCATAACTTATTGTATAAAAATAAATATAATTTTTTTGATAATAACTAGTACAATAAAAGAAAAGGAAGAGAAAAAGAGAAAGAGGAGAGGGAGAGAGCCTTTGTCAAAAAAAAAAAAAAAAAGAGGTGAGGGAGAGAGAAAGAAAAACATCATTCAAAAAAATCTATCCTCCATCAAAATTCTTCTGAAGACAAAATTGTAAAAAAAAACATGGACACCTAAGCAACAAACTCACAAAAGTATAGAGAGTTGGGAAAATGGGTTTTTGTGAAAGAAGTTTACCCCAAAGTGGGTGTGAGTGCTAAAATCCCTTACTAATATTACCCATATTTTTATTCCAGTAATTAAAATCACAAAAAAAATAATACTAACAATATCAAAAATCACTAAGAAAATACCAAAATTAATTATAATAAATATGTATGGTTATGTGATCTATGCCATCTTTTGTACGGCTAAGTAAAAAGATATTTATTTTCTAATTTTGCAAACTAAAACCTGTATAGTTTTCTAATATCTTTTCAAAAAGTGTATATTTTGCCGGTTTACTGTAAAAGGTATCTCAAAAACATTTTGCTTTCTCACTTCACTTAGTCACAAAAAGTATCTTGAAAGGACCGACCCCTTTTTTTTTTTAATATTAAATAATAAATATAATATAGTAAATAATAAACTACAACTAGTGGTCCCATATCCACTAGCCACCTAACCACATTCACAAACAACAGCGGAATAACAAAACCAATATCCAATAATAATCTAATATCATAGCATAAGCAATATTCCAATACCAAACAACAAGAAACATGAAACTAGCGACCTAGCAATGTTTCTAATGACTCAACTCTATCAACCTAGCAATGCCAGACTACATCCAATCGAGTCCCTAGAACATCCTCCTCTTCATTGCCTTGATTCCACGATCACACTTTGTCTTTACCTGCACCACAAACACATATTGAGATGCATGAGTATTTGATAAACACTCAGTGAGGCAATCCTCCAATCTACTGGACTATACACACAAGCAATAAGATCTCTACATGCCACAGTCAACAATCAATAAAACAAACCAGGCAATACACAAAGCATACAACATCCGTCGTAGCTGAAAGAAGGGTGTCGACTGACACCAGATGGTGTCGATCGACACTTACAACCTGGTGTCAACCGACACCTTGCCCGACACTCCCGAAAACCCTAGTTTGTGTCGACCGACACCTCCACATGGTGTCGATCGACACTCGCCAAAGTCTCGAGCCGTCCTCTCGTTGGTGTCGACCGACACCCAGCCAAAGCAGCGACGAAATACCATAGAGAACTCAAAGAATCAACCACATAAGCACCAAATCAGATAAAATCTAGAGATCTTAGCTTAGATAAGCCATGGTCATGCACTCACCTCTTTGCAGGAAGATTCAGACCAAAAGCAATGAATCCAACCCTCCTAGCAAGCTTCTAGATCCTTCCTAGCTTCCAGTTCTCAAGAACAGCCAAGAATCTCACCAAAATCACCAAAAAGCTCAAGAACACACTTTTCTCCTCTTTTCTCTCAAAAGCATTAAACGGCGACAATAGAACTTCCCAAAACCCTTCTGGTCGACAAAACACTTAAATATCACGGTTTGGTGGTTTTCCCTAAACCAAACCGGTCCAAATCGATAATAAAATCGAACTGGTCGAACCAGAAACATAGTGGTGTCGACCGACACCCCCTTGGTGTCGATCGACACTCTCGCCCAAAACGCACAATTCAGATCGCGGGTGTTACATATCTCTTGATCTCTGATTTCGTTCACCGATCTTGCTTTCTGTTACCATTTTTCGAGTTAACTTTTTAAAGTGTGAACATAAAAACAACTGACCAAAAGGTGATTGAGAAAACTAAGAGTATTAGAGGTATATTGAGAAGCAAGATGTGTATCTTGCAAACCAACTATTATGAACCGTTACTGTTTACGAAGTGAACTCGTAAAGCCCAAACCGAAGAATATTCTAGAAATTCTATTGTGTAAAAGATTAACAGATTTAGAATATTTCTTTATTCATGTTTATCTATTTTCTACTCTATTTAAGGTTAGACATAAGTTAGCTTATATATATATATATTGTATCAATTCTCTTGAGATCAATATTATAATAAAGAGTTTCTCCCAAATCCTTCTCCAGTTTATTTATGGTAGCAGAGCAGGCGACCCTCCTCGTGGATCTAAATTAAGTCTTTTGAACTAGAGCTCTTGTGATGAACACAAAGATCATGGAGATGGTGATATAGAAGTGTGTAGAATAAGTTAGAATATCTTTGAGTATATTTCTCATAATTATCCCATTTATGTATTTGTGTATATTAGGTAACTACGTTCATTAGGTTTAGCATCCTTCCCCCTACATAAACGGGAAAAAACCCAAAAAATACGCCATCTAATTTTTTTTGGCCGTTTAATTCTATAGTTATTAAATTTCTCAAACAATACCAGGTTTAATTTTCGTTGTCTTTAAAAACCTTCATCTTATTAATACTAGGTATTAGCTCATGCTACGTGTGAGTTTTTACATAATCGTTATTTTATTTTGAAAAATAATATATATTAACATATTATTATAATTTTGTTTTTTGGTGTATATCAAAAATTAAAGACTACGTAGTATGAATTAAAATAAAGTAAAGAAATCAAATTTTTTTTTACGATAATATATTTAGTGCAATTAAGATTATTAGACTGATAATATTCCATAAAAATAAAATAAAATAACAGCAACTACTTTATTAGGTTATTATCTTAAATTCTTAAATTGTGTCTGGACTTTGATTTATATGAAATGATAATGTTTCATATAGAAAAAAATAATTAAACTATATATTATATATTACATGTATATTCTATTCAAATAAACTGAAACTTTTATTAAGTTAAGATATCATTGGTTATTAAGTTAAGATATCATTGGTTTAATTAAGGAAAAATAATGATATTATAGAATTTATAAAATTATGTGAGATTTGAAATATGGCCATGAGGGTTATAGTGAGATATATGTCTTTATTTTAATAGATAATACAGAAATAGATGTATCAGAGGTAACTATTTGAGAGTTACAAAAGTAAAATTAAGTGCACACTAATACATTTTTAACATGTTCTATTATATCAAAGGTAACTATTTGAGAGTTACAAAAGTGCAATTTAGTGCATACTAATACATTTTTAACATGTTCTATTATATCAAATTAAATTCATTGAGAACACTACTATGATATTATTATGGGAGTTACAAACAAACTCTTATACCTTTTCAACTCCTAAAATTAAAACCATTTAATTTAAAAGTGAGTGTTTGTGGATCCATAATTTGATTCAAAAGTATAATATGTTACACATTGATCGCTTAAAAAGGAATAGAAACATCTAATTCTCAAATAAACTTGATTTTTTTTTTTGTTAAAATTGAAAACAATGTTAAATATATATAATACTTTCTAAATTAAAATATAGAATCAAACTCTTACAACACATATGAGATATAACAATATTTGATATTGGTGGGAGAGGAGGAGAGAATGATTAGTATAAGATGATAATCCAAATTAGATAATGGAGATAAATCTTTAAAAAATAGAACAATGTAAACTATATATATAATACTTTCTAAATTAAAATTTAGAATCAAACTTTTACAACACATATGAGATATAACAACATTTGATATTGGTGGGAGAGGAGGATAGCATGATTACATATAAGATAATAATCCAAATTAGATAATGGAGATGAATCTTTAAAAATAAGAACAATGTAAAATATAAATCGTGTAGTCTCTAAAATTTAAATTTAGCATTAAAAATTTACAATGATATTTTATTTGTTTTTTACAACCCATACAACAAAAATAAGAAATCGAAAATAAAACAAAAAACAAAAAACGATTTGAGGTATTGTGGAAGATAATGAGAGAAGTGGAAGAGAATGATAGAATGTGAAAATGAGAAAGTAAAAGAATGACAATATAAGAGAATGAAAGAATGCTTATTTATATGATAAGAATTGATGGAAGTTACATTTAGAATTATGGAGTTACAATAATAATTTATTGTGTTTGAATAAAAGTGGTGGAATATGATTAATGCATAATTTATTTTATTTTCAGTTATAATTTTATTTTAATGTGTGAGTTAAATGTATTATGTTTATGGGGTCTTACATATTGTTTAAAGTAATTAGAAAGCAAATAAAAAATAAAAAAATTAGAAAACATTAAATGAAAATCAACCAATAAGGAGAGAGTGAAACCTTACTTTTATATATATGATTGGTAGATCCATACTTACGACATAACGACTGTTAACTCTAATGATGGAAATGTTAATCAGGATTAAAATATAACCCCCACGTGTTTAATTAAAGAGAAATAATGACAATGTTGCCCTCTTCTTCTTCCACAAATCAATTTCGAGTTTGAGATAGAACCCTAGAACGCTAAAAAGCGATTTTTCAATTTCAATTGCTAGATTTATGGTGAAGGTTGAGACACAGCTAGGAAATGAACGATCACTTAGTTAATACATATTCAGGACCCAGTTGAATACCCAGAAATTGCGAACCCTTAATCACGAAATCTAATCATTACAATTGAAATTAACAACGGTTTCATGCCTCATCTCTCAGTCGATTCTTGCAACGAACACCACACAATCAGACGACAACTATCATCGCAACCAAAGGAATTTGGGATTTGAAGTTTGAGAAGAAAAATCACTTTTTATGGTTCTAGGGTTCTATATCAAATTCGAAATTGATTTGTGGAAGAAGAAGAGGGCAACCGTGTCATTAGTTCTCTTTAATTAAACACGTGGGGGTTATATTTTAATCCTGGTTAACATTTCCGTCAATAGACTTAATAGTCGTTATGTCGTAAGTATGGATCTACCAATATTAATAAGATGAAAGTTTTTAAAGACAACGGAATTTAAACCAGATATTTTGTGGGAAATTTAATAACTAGAGGAATTAAATGGCAAAAAAAAAAAATGAATTGGTGTATTTTTCGGGGGTTTTCCCCTACATAAACCTATGTAACTATTATTGTAACTAGATAATATCCCGCGCATATGCGCGGGTTGTTATATTAGTTATGTTAATTTATTTTAGGTTATAATAATCATAAAATTGGGAAGTGTCTTTAGTCAAGTGGGTAGAGCACCACCTCTGCGACTGATTCCACCGGAGTTCGACTCTATTTAGTCGCGTTACCCCGCGTAGTAGGGTTTGGCTATGAATCAGGCCTTTTCGATTCAATGATGACAAAAAAAAAATAATCATAAAATTATGAGAAATTTATGAGAATATTTTTTTAATAAATTTTTTTCGAATGCTATTTCTGAAGAGTGGTATTGAAAAAGATGTATTTTTGAAATTCTTCCTAAAAACACATATATAACAAACAAATTTCCTAAATGTCAATGATACACTTTATTTATTCAAATCATACAATATCAAAATATACCAGCTACTTAAAAAATATTGTTAACGACAAAAATAGAAATTTACTATGATATTTAAAATTTACCTAAAAAATTTAATAATTAAATTGCATAATTATTTTTTAACTATCAGTTAAATATATTCCCTATAAAATTAAACGAAATGCAATAAAAATCCCAAAGATTAATTTAATTTATAATCTCTTTTATATTCACCTTGATTTAAGCTATATTGATAGGTTAAATTCTAATGATTTCCTCATTGTAGTAAAATTTTGGAAATAGAATATCAAAAAAAAAATTATATAGAAAATCATTAAATTACAAAATTTTGAAGTAAATAAACAATATAATGATCTTTATAGAAGTATATTTGGGTCACAAAAATTAAATATAATGATGAGTATACCAAAAAAATGTACTACAAATTTTTTTGGAGGCAAACAAAGAAAATATTTAGAATGTGAGATGTGGTGGATGATGATGTGAGAATAGTTATTTATAGGATTTCAAGGAAAGAAAGTTACATTTCTAAAATTATTTAAATAGAAGAGTTAATTATAATTTATAGTGTGTTTGAATGAAAATGAATGGAAAAATAGTCAATTCATAATTTATGTAATTTCAGTTACAATTTAGTAGTAAAGTGTGGATTTAAAGTATAGATTAATGTACATTATTATATTTTTATTGAATTAAAAATAAATATAATTCTTTTAGAAATTAAATGCTAAATGAACCAATAAAGAGAGAGTGAAACCTTATTTATATATAAACAATGTAATATATACATATCATACAAACTTTAAAACTAAAATTTAGAATTATGTGTTTACAATGATATTTAAATAAAGTTTTTTAACCCATACAACAACAATAAAAATAAACACAAAAAAATGAGATATAGTGGAAAAGGATGAGAGAATGAAAGAATGAGAGAATAAGAGAATGAGTATTTATATGAAAAAAGTGATAAAAATTATATTTAGAAAAATGAGAGTTACAATTCTAATTGATTATTTGTTTTAATACAACTGAGTAGAGAAATATAGTTAATATATAATTTATATGATTTCAATTTTATATTAATATGTGAGTTAAATGTCAAGATTAAATGATTTTTAATTTGTGATTTAATATAAATAAATATTTAGTTTGTTTTGGTTTAAGGAAAATGAATACTAAGGGGCTCAAAATTTTAACTTACACATGATTTGGTTGTTTTGTTGATATAAACTCAACAATCACACATAATTTTCAAATTGAAAATATTACTTTTGAAGTGAAAAACTAATACTAAGATTTTTGTGTCTCCTAGTAGGTTCAATTAACCTTATGCGTTGTAATACTTAAGGTGTCAATCCAGTTGGAAAAGTTTACTATCACTCAAAATGCAATCAAGATGTCACAAGTTAAGCCAATTCAAAGAGTGTTTTTATCTAACAGTCCTAGAATGATCAAAATGCGAAACAGAAGTGAGTCACAGAACTAGAAACAAGAATGCATGACAAGAAGCGAAAGTGAATAAAAACGCAAACGATTCTAAGCATGAACAAACAAAACAGTTCCAGGAATGTAATAAAAATCAGAAAGAAAGAAGTCCTGAGAATGGGGTAATTGATGTCGGTGGAGTATCC
>NC_025693.1:15219031-15219566 GCF_000633955.1 Camelina sativa
TTCTAAGGAATCTAGACATCTTAAACATTTTACTTTCTTTTCTTTGTCTAATCTTTTCGTTTTATGCCCAGAACCAATAACTCATTATTTTGCTCAACCCAAATCCTTTACTAGACTTGTAAACCTTGAAAACACATCCTTCTCCTAAAGTTTTTCTACCCTTTACTTTCTTTTTACACTTCACTCTTCTGCACAAATCCATACCCAGTACCCAAAATTTGAGTTCTCACCTAGTCCTATTAGTCCGGATAACGCGAACTAGAACTACACAGGATCCTACTCTTGTCGGTTAGAACCTAACACTTTCTAACAAGCTCAACTCGGAAAAAGGCCTGACACTCAAGAATACAATTGGCTTGAAAGAACGGTTGGTTAAGGGTGCGGGGAACTGTTCCAAAGATGGGAATCAGCTACTTGGATTGACAAGGGTGGTAAAAATGTGAAAGACAATCCAAGTATGTATATGGTATCCATGAGTTCAACTTCAATGCATAACAGGATAATTGCAAGTCAGGATTAGGTTCAAGTAGATAGG
>NC_025693.1:15220413-15221489 GCF_000633955.1 Camelina sativa
AAGATTGTAGTCAACTCGACGCAAGGGAGGAGTAATCTCGAAGGTCCAACCACAGGATGCACAAAATTGTAGAGCAATCTTCCATGCCTCAAACCCCAATCCAAAGTGCGTAGCTGTCGCAGGTAGCAGATGTCTATCCAACGTGGTGGGTGCGACTCAGAGTGTGGGGGGACGCCAGCAGCCTCAAGGAACCAAGTCACGATGCCTCCCATGCACATCACTCCGGGAGTGTGGTTGAGGCTTAGTCGCGAGACCCAATGCTTGTATGTCAGCATGTAGTTGATAAGGTAGAGCGAGACGGAAGTGTTGGATATGTCACCTTGCAGCGCGGTGCAATCCATGGCAGTGAATGAGAGTCCCTTAAGCGCCAAATCGATCATCTCTAGCTCGCCATTCGTCATGTATCCTTTAATCTCTTTAGCGTAAAATGCATTGGTGACCGCCTTCTGGAAGTAACGCAACACTGGGCTCCGCACGTTCAGCGCTTTTGTCTTCGNCAGCGCTTTTTTCTTCGAGGAAGTGAACGTGGGTGTGCTCCCAATCGTTGCCCAGAGTGTGGATATCTCATCACGATCAAACTGCGCGTAGTCCCCGTTCCGCTGGGAAATCCAAACATCTCTTCGACAGTTTTGAAACTGAGAGTGTAGAACTGGCCATGAACGCGAAATGTAATGTAGCCCAGACCTCCATCAGACATCATTCCCGGCTCATCCGCATACAGATGCGTCTCCAGAGTACAGAGGAACTGAATTGTCTCCTCCCTGTATCCGCTTTTTGGTGTGTTCATGATTCCCTCCAGATGGCACCGCCTAAACAGATACTGAACATCCTCCCAAATCCCAAGTTGCTGCATAGTCTTAACATGGGGATATCTTGTTCCCTCAAACTGCATCTGCTGGAACAGCTCGTAGTATTCCTTGGGAGTTAATTTCGTCTCAGTGTTCTTCCGTTTGACCAATTTTCTGGGAGCTGGTGTTGAGCGCAACGCAGGTTCCTCCTGTTCATAATCGCTCCCGTCCTCCTTTGAGTGTGAAGCTTGTGCCGGTCGCTTCTCGCGATTCTTGCTCTTAGAGAGC
>NC_025693.1:15221531-15221617 GCF_000633955.1 Camelina sativa
CGTCCTCCTTTGAGTGTGAAGCTTGTGCCGGTCGCTTCTCGCGACTCTTGCTCTTAGAGAGCAGTTTGGCTGGTCTGCTTGACCCA
>NC_025693.1:15221677-15222379 GCF_000633955.1 Camelina sativa
ACAGAACTTAATCTTGCAAAACTTGAAATCTTAAATGTAGCAAAAATGTAACAGAACTAAGATTTTTGTGTCTCCTAGTAGGTTCAATTAACCTTATGCGTTGTAATACTTAAGGTGTCAATCCAGTTGGGAAAGTTTACTATCACTCAAAATGCTATCAAGATGTCACAAGTTAAGCCAATTCAAAGAGTGTTTTTATCTAACAGTCCTAGAATGATCAAAATACGAAACAGAAGTGAGTCACAGAACTAGAAACAAGAATGCATGACAAGAAGCGAAAGTGAATAAAAACGCAAACGATTCTAAGCATGAACAAACAAAACAGTTCCAGGAATGTAATAAAAATCAGAAAGAAAGAAGTCCTGAGAATGGGGTAATTGATGTCGGTGGAGTATCCTAGTCTAAGGAGTGTTTAACATACCACAAGCAAAGTATCCCTAAACAATGAACATCACAACTTAGCTAATCCAATCTCTTGGCAAAAGCTACTCAGACTCAACCACTTCCATACCTAGCTCTCGCTAGAGAAACGTGGTCGAGCAGGCATGACAAACAAGTTCATTCACGTCAACAAACATCCTAGACAACTAATCTCTTAGGCTAGGAACGTAAGTCTCTGGCACTAGTTGGTCAGACATTTCATCAAACACCTTTTGGGTGCGGAAATGTCTCGAACCTAGTTCCAATTGATCAGAGAGAAAC
>NC_025693.1:15223424-15244039 GCF_000633955.1 Camelina sativa
TGCAAGGATGATGCAAGAGCTACCTAGTCGTGCAAAGTGTATAGAAAGAACTAGAAAACGATGCAAACCAATGAGTTATCCTAGCTAAATGCATGATAAGAATAGGCTAAGGAG
This sequence comes from Camelina sativa, assembly GCF_000633955.1. Taxonomy (NCBI): domain Eukaryota; kingdom Viridiplantae; phylum Streptophyta; class Magnoliopsida; order Brassicales; family Brassicaceae; genus Camelina; species Camelina sativa. The sequence continues at coordinate 15,223,539 of NC_025693.1, forward strand.
AGACAAAATATAGACATATCAAAAACTAAATTAGTTTTCTTATAAAATTTTATGAACTTCAATCCAACTCCCCTATATATTAATAGAGGAACATTTTGGCAAAAAAGTTGAGGTGTCAGCATTACAGAGCTCAGGACACTCTTTCCTTTATTTGTCATAAGCTTTTAAAAATATCTACATTTATTTACCATTGTATTTTTCCAAAAATACAATTAACACCCAAAAGTAGATTTTTATATTATCTTTCTAACTTAATTATATCCTTTAATTATATTTTTATAAAATCTTTAAAATGAATTTTAAGAACCTTTTGTTCATATGATATAATAATATAAGATTGATATTATAATAACTCTCACAGGTTAAATTTTAATTATTATACAATTTTTTATAGATATATACTATACAATCGAGTTTTAAATATTTCAATTATCCATAAATATAATAGGTTTTGTAAATAAAAATTACAGTAAAAACATTAAATAATTATTTTATACCGCGCTATGTGCGGGTTGTTACCTAGTATTTTTTAAAACCCCAAGGAGAACTTCTATCTTTTTGGTTTTGTTTTTTTGTTTTTCACTCATCAATTTAATTTATAGTGCCAGATTTCATACTAATGGTTTCATCTTTGGAGGATTTAGTTAAATGGTGTTAAATTATATTGTTTTCTATATTTCATTTCCAGTTAAATATGATTACTTTTTGGGATAATTTTTTCATTTTTCTTAAATCACAAAGACCAATTTATTTTTAATTGAAGTTCTTTTTGTTTTCAAAAACCTGAAATTTTAAATAAAATAAATATTCTATTGATCTTTACATATTTATCTCTTGGATCACAACACAAAATAGAGTTTATAGACTTTAAACAAAATAGACTTTATAAATGGATAATTGTATTGATCTTTAAATATTATTATATTGATCTTTACAAATTATTAAAAATGATACATGAATATGTGAGATGAATCTTTTCAACTTCATGACTTATTGTGTGGTGAATATTGTAGAAGAGTATGAAAAATAATAACTTATTAGATTTTAATCTAATATAGACAATAGAGATAAACCTTTTAAAACATTAAACTAAACAATGTAAGATATACATATCATACAAACTCAATGATATTTGAATTGATTTTTTTAACTCATACAACAACAATAACAAAAAACACAAAAAATAAAAAGAGTTATAGTGGAAAAGGATGAGAGAATGAAAGAATGAGAGGCTAAGAGAATAAGAGAATGAGTATTTATAGGAAGAGAAGTGGTGAAAATTACATTTAAAACAATAGGAGTTACAATTCTCTTTATTGTTTGTTTAAATACAATTGAGATGAGAAATAAAGTTAAAGCATAATTTATATGATTTCAGTTTTGTATGAAAATGTGAAGATTAAATGTGTTTTAATTTGTGATTTAATATAAATATTTATTTTTGTTAAACTTGATAAATAAATTTAATGCATAATTTATATGATTTCAGTTTTGTATGAAAATGTGAGTTCAATGTGAAGATTAAATGTGTTTTAATTTGTGATTTAGTATAAATAATTTTTTTTTTGTTAATGTTGAATTGCCAAGTGGACCAATAAGGAGAGAATGAAACCTTACTTTTATATATATGATTTTTTTTTTGTCAACCATTGGGCCACAACTGGCCGGCCCACTAGCCAAATTTCTACATTCGTAGGAGCCGAAACTCGATCCCGGGTGTGATGGTGCCTTCTACAAATGGACTTACCTCCTGCCACTGCACTAAGGTCACTTCACTATTATTGTAATCTTCATGAAAGTAAACATTAAACTAAACAATGTAAGATATACATATCATACAAACTCAATGATATTTGAATTGATTTTTTTAACTCATACAACAACAATAACAAAAAACACAAAAAATAAAAAGAGTTATAGTGGAAAAGGATGAGAGAATGAAAGAATGAGAGGCTAAGAGAATAAGAGAATGAGTATTTATAGGAAGAGAAGTGGTGAAAATTACATTTAAAACAATAGGAGTTACAATTCTCTTTATTGTTTGTTTAAATACAATTGAGATGAGAAATAAAGTTAAAGCATAATTTATATGATTTCAGTTTTGTATGAAAATGTGAAGATTAAATGTGTTTTAATTTGTGATTTAATATAAATATTTATTTTTGTTAAACTTGATAAATAAATTTAATGCATAATTTATATGATTTCAGTTTTGTATGAAAATGTGAGTTCAATGTGAAGATTAAATGTGTTTTAATTTGTGATTTAGTATAAATAATTTTTTTTTTGTTAATGTTGAATTGCCAAGTGGACCAATAAGGAGAGAATGAAACCTTACTTTTATATATATGATTTTTTTTTTGTCAACCATTGGGCCACAACTGGCCGGCCCACTAGCCAAATTTCTACATTCGTAGGAGCCGAAACTCGATCCCGGGTGTGATGGTGCCTTCTACAAATGGACTTACCTCCTGCCACTGCACTAAGGTCACTTCACTATTATTGTAATCTTCATGAAAGTAAATATTAATTCTTCCATCACAAACTCTCATCACGTTCAATATGCATTACAAAAAATCAGGTGTGTTGTATCATTTATTTTGTATCACAGAATAAAATGAAGTAAATTTAAATTACTTATTTTCAAGTGAAGCAAATAAAAAATGATTAGCATCAATTAGATCATTTGATGTTATAATTATCTAATTTTACATCAATTATTTATAATTGATTCAGTTTCAACTAGTTTGTATCATTTTTTTTAAAATTGATATAAAATATATTTTTATATCATTTAGATGATTGATGTTTTTTTTGGATAAAATCACTTTTAAAAACAATTGTTTTGAAAACCTGCATATGAAAACAATTTCTCTAATATAAAATAATGAAGGATCGCATAAACTTGATAGGACATTAATCATTAGTGGTTCCTTTGATCAAATAGAAGAAGACTTACACAATTTTTTCAGAATTTGCAGATAGAGTGGTGAGAGGAACTGAGAGAAAAGTTGAGATATAAATACAATGATCGAGAATTTAATTAAAAAAAATAGTATAGGTTATGATTCTTATCAAATTGTTCGATATTGTTAAACAAACTACCTTATTCCTTAAATCTAGGACGATTTATTCAACATGGACTAAATTAGTTATTTTGTGAGGTTAATTAAGTAATCTAATTCATTTTTTTGTCATTATCTTATAAAACCTCTTCAAATAAAAATTTATTTGGCGAAAACAAAATTTTAGATCTCGCCCACTTAAATTTTGTCTCAAGCGCCAAACTATTATTTTTTACTAGATATAGAAATGGTTAGCGTTAGGGTTTTTAAGGCAAATCTATTTGGTAGAAACTGCTGGCAGAAAAACAGAAGAGGTACTCGTAAATCTGGTAGAGTTAACTTGTTTTTTTTTTCTAGATCCCGCTTACATATTCTGTAGTGTCTAACAAGTTTTTTTTATTTTATTTTTAGTTTACGGTTGATGATGGCTTCAGAGACACAACTACCTGAAAGATTTATTACAGTTGGAAACGGATTACACGATGCCTCCTCCACTTGCTTCTGAATGTAAAAGCTTCAAATAGAAAGTACAAGTCATAGGTAAATCTGATTAACACTGAACATATTTTTTATATATAGCTCTTGGATCTGTTAATAATTTCAAGTTTTCGACCAAAGCTAAAGAGTTTAAAAAAAAAAAATTAATTTGTTGTTTAAACGGTGAGTTATCCCTAGGATCATACTTGTAGACGGGAGACTTTAAATATGTATATATATATATTTTCCTTAATTGTTAATTTTATCTACTATAGATTAATCAAATTAATTATGTTATATGTGTTCATGAACAAGATACTGATGGAAACATTGACAGCAAAATGGTGACATCTAAAGAAGTATGGAAATTTCAAAACATCAAAGTGATTGTGCATTTCGACGAAAACGGACAGTCAATCGAAGACTCTGGTGGTTTACTTGGATCATGGTTAGGCCAATTAAGCACTGATTTGAATTTGCTCCCCATCAACTACAATGATTGGAGGTTGGTTAGTCATCACACAAAAAATAAGGCGTGGGATGTAATTCAGGTAACTTCTTCCATCTAGTGATCTCTATTGATTCTTTTTTAATTAAACAATGTTTTGAGATAATATTTTAGTTTGATCTCTATTGATTTGTTGTATGTGCTGTTATTTCAGTCTAGATTCTGGTTTGATGATCCCACTATGAGAAAAAAATATGTGATGAGTGCACTAGGTAGCAAATGCAAGGATGTGAAACTACATATTTGGAGAGATCATAAAAAGATACTATGGATGAAACAGTGGCGAATAAACCCATTAATGTTCTTGAAGATCAATGGTATAATTTGGTTTACATGAGGTTTGAGCAAAAGTGGAAGGTATTATTCGTTCCATATTTAGTTGTACTTGATTGAGTCTATATCAAATGCAGGTAAATTTTTTTTTATATGGTGAGTTTTCAGAAAATGCAAGAGCGGAATAAAAGGAACCAAAAGAAACATACCATGCCAAATGTATGTGGAAGAAAGAGCTTTTCAAGAAAAAGAGATGAGATTGTAAGTAACTTATATGTGTTGTAAGACTTGTGTAGTATATTAATATTAACGTAGTGTATATTGTTTATGCATGTATTTCTTACAAAGAAAATGAAGACGGGGAAAACTCCATGTCGAGCAGAATTTTTCGTTCAGTCTTGCATGAAGCCTGATGGAAGCTTTGTAAGTGAGGAGGCAAAAACACGCGCAGTTAGTTTTTTTTTTCTGTCAACCACATGGGATTAGTTTAAAAATGTGCTTTTATAGTTTTAGTGTTCACAAGTTAATTATGACATTTCTATATATTTGGTTGTTTTACTAGGAATCACTTACAAATTTGATGAGTCAAAATCTACAGAGGATAAAAAATGTCACAGCTAGTTTAGATGATGAATTTGCTCAAGTGTTTGGTCCAGAATGTTCAGGACGAGTACGTTGTGTTGTTGTGGACCCACACCTTCAAAATTAGTGAGACGCTCAACTACAACTAGAGCAGAGATAGAAAATTCTGAAATGGTCATTGGGCTCAAAACACAAGTGAATGAACTATCCGACCAAGTTAGTGGACTGACTACCTTCGTCCAACAAATAATTGGTACTTCCACTCCTGATCAGGTATTAATATAATGCTAGTTTTTCTACGTTAATTTGTATCTTTATAATTTAATATATCAAACTAATTTAGGCAAGAGCGTGGGCTACAAGTTTTGCTGCAGCTTTTAAGAACATACCAAATCCACCTTCGACAAACACACCAAGTTTGCCTAATCCTAATCAGATAAATAGTATTCATATATTAATTTAAAATTTCAGATCCCACATTTTATATAATATATATATATATATATATATATATATATATTATTTTTTATTAGGGAATGGACGATGGTGCCAATGGATATTCAAACAGTGGAAACAACAATAGAGATACATGATCACGGAATGGACAATGGTGCCAATGGACTTACTTTTACAATGTTTTTTTAGCTGCTTTGCTTTATTTATGTTTCGTAGATTTGCAAGATGGATGATTTATGTTATTTATTTTCTAATTTATGTTTAATATATAGATTTTTATTTACTTATTTTTGGTTTTAAATTTTTAATTTGTAATCTTTTATAAATCAATTAAATAAGCTAATCTGAAATTAAAATTCAATTATTAATATGAAAATAATAATATTCGTATTAGTTTTTTAACAAAATCAATTATTAGAATCATTTATGAAAACTGACATGAAGTTACCATCAACTATGTACAAATGATAATAATATCTCAAATCGATTAACGCAAATGATACAGTTACTAAAATCACTTAAGAAAATTGATATTACTTTTTTACTTCAGTTATATATAACTGATTCTAATATTTGAATCGGTTATTGTCAATGATACAACAATTAAAATCCCTTCAAAAAATTGACACCAAAATAACATCAATTATGTACAAGTGATATTAATAGTACAATCGGTACTTAAAACTGATGCAATTATTCTAATCATTTGTGATAATTGACACTAATTTTAAATCAGTTTAACTAAATGACATAAATACTAACATCACTTAAATAAAATGATATAAACGTTGACATTAATTTTAAACAAATGATATATATTGACATTGATTATAATAATCGATGTAAATATTTGAATATTAGCATCGGTTTGATATAAACTGATACAAATTATTTACATCAACAAAATATAAATCATTTATTGCATCACTTAAACTGATGCAAAAATAGAAAATAAATGATTTAATACCACACTTTTTTTGTAGTGATAGTATCAGAGCAGGTTTGCTCCCGAGTTTAGATTTAGTGATTAAACTCATTTTTTTTTTGTTAAATCAAGTGCTTCCACATTTAAGTTCATCATAGACTTCTGAATCTAAGCCATCGAGCTTCTCTCTGTTCAGATTTATCATATAGATATTTGAATCTAAGCCAAATGGTTCTTCGTTTTATTTTTTATTATTATTTTGTTTTGAAGCCAAAAATGTTTTCGTCATTCAAGCTTCTTAGGTCATTTCTATCAATGTGTCTTATAAGTTGCTTGAGTATTAAAAAAGATTTAAATATAAGATAAACAGTTCAATTTTGCTTTGAATCGATGGTTAAATAAGATGTTTTAGATTCATTTATAAACTTGGGTGTGTCAAATTGTGATTGGCTGGGGAAAAAAGTTTTATTTTATTTGTTTTGTTATCCGATTCTCTCTCTCTTTCTCTCTCGTCTCTCTCTGGAGTCGATGGCAAAAGCTTCAGAGAAGAAGCGTAGAATTGATAGTTGTTCAGTTGGAGACGTGTACTTATCATCATCTTTGTGGCACCATCGACGATCTCGGTTCATCAATTAAGGAGCCTTTTGGTTCACCAAATCGTAGATTTAAGTGGCCAAATCTCCAATAGTTTGGTTCAATGATGCTATGAAAGTGTTTCTCTTGGTAATAATCTCATTGATTTTAATTGTAGATTGATATGCATTAGACTTTTATGGATGTGAGAAGAAACTTAAGGTTTTACAAATTGGAAGTGATATTAGCAAAATTAAGATTCAATGATAATAGATGTCTGGGAATTTGAGACTTTGGATTTATACAATCTTCCTCTCCCTCTGCATAAGAGTGTGTAGAATAGGTTAGAACATCTTTGAGTATATTTCTAATAATTATCCCATTTATGTATCTATATACTTATTTAATCAACCATTTAAATAAATAACCCTACTCCATGTAAAATATTACACAAAATGCCACTGTATTTTAATGCAAAATATAATAACAGAATCTTAATATTAATTTGTTGTAACATGAAAATGATTATCCAAAAAATTGTATTATTAATTTATTAGATTACAAGAAATCATTAATAAAATAATTTTGAAATTATTTAATAAAATAATAATAAAATTATTTCGAAATTATATAATAAAATAATTAAACAGATTCTATTTATTGTTTCAGAAATCTTAGGAAACAATAACAAACTATTTAGAAAATTATAAAACTTAAATTTATTTATAAAACTAAGATTAATATTTACATATCTAAATCATTTAATGATAACAAATATATATTAAAATTAGGATACAACATTGTTTATATTTTTAAAATATATCTATATACTTATTTAAGCTATGTTGTTAAAAATTTAACCAGTTCTGATGTGACATATTACGAAAATGCTATTATATTTTAATTATTCTAATAACTAACAAAAGAAAAGTTTATATTTGTTTATAAAATAATAAAACTCTATTTATTGTTTCATAAATCTTAGGAAATAATAACAAACTATTTAATTGGCTAAAACTTAATTGTTTATACACAATATTCACTATATAAACAATACTAATTGTATAATATTGATAATATACATAACCTAATTGTAATTTTCACCTATAAAATTAATATACAACATGTTATACCAATAACTTCAATTTGTAGATTTGGTATATTAAGATCTCTAAACACGATCACATCAATTTGTAATACCAAATCACGGGTCAATACATGTTTTGTTGGATTTTTTTGGCTTTACAGAATGTATAATTAACGAATTTGATATTGCACCAAACCAAAATAGTAGTACCAACTACGGGTCGAAATCAGAGTATGACCTTAAGTAAATTAAATATATGATTTTATAAAATGTATAGAATTAATAAATTTTATACTATTATTTTGTAACAAACAAATCTAAAGTTACATAAATATTTCCTCACGCTGGTAACATTATTCTACAAAATATTAACGTGTATTTATGAGTCGGGTAATAAAACGGATAACGAGACGCTCAAAAATTAAATTAATATCCGATACTCGATCATTATTCATGGATAATATAATTATTATACCTTTCACTCGATCCTAAAGCTGCGGGTACCTTTTTTCAGGACGGATACAAACTGAAAAACGGGTCCAATACGGGTATCGGTAGTAGTTTCCATGCCTACCTATTAGTAGTTTAATATGAATCAAAATTCACCATATAGTACTATATTATATAACATGTAAATGAATGATATAACATAAATATAATATTAACAAATAACAAAATAAAAATAAATTTCCTGCGCTACCAGCGCGGATTATTATCTAGTTTGTGTATATTAGGTAAATAAGTTCATTAGGTTTAGCATTCTTTTCCCTATATAAACCTATGTCACTATTATTGTATTTGTGTATATTAGGTAACTACGTTCATTATGTTTAGCATTCTTCTCCCTACTATGTCACTATTATTGTAATATTCATGAGATTAAATATTAATTCTTCCATCACAAACTCTCGTCACGTTCAATAGGTGATCCTTACGAGTAAAAATTTGACTTATTTTAACAGCCCTAAATATATGTTATCATTGCATGGAAAAAATGGAAACATATTTGGACTTATATATCCAAAACATATTTGGACTTATATATTATGGTCAATTTTTGTTCAAATATCATAACTATCATAACTCAAAAGTCAAAACCCAACAAAATACTTGTACAACTTAATCCAAGATTATATGGCCGGGAATAACATTTTCATGATTCTTCTACGGGAATAACATTTTCATGATTCTTCTAACACCTAATTCAAAGCTATGTAATATCTAGTTATGAAAATAATGTTATCCATATTAGTGACATATCTTGTTTTGGATTAAAAAATTTCTCTCGATTGTGGGGTCACCCGTGGATGTCTAGTCCCACAAACTTCACGCTACAGATGTCCAATCCTGAGCGTGAGGGGGGTGTATTAGACAATATCCCACATCGAGTGAATTAAGATTTATGGGGCAATATAAATAGTACATGGATCCCTCCACTTATTGCCAATTGGTTTTGGGTTGGATATTCATGTTTACTAATATGGTATCAGAGCCCATGGTTAGGCCCAACAAACAAAATCCCACAAAAATGGTTTCCCACCTATGTGGCCCATATAAGTGGCATATCTTGTTGTATTTCCGAGATGTTGGGCTTCGGCTGTTTCCCGTTGGACAGTTTCCCACCCACATCTCGAGAGGGGCTATTAGAATATCCCACATCGATAAATGGGATAGTTCTTTGGGTAATATATATGTTATGTGGCAATCCTCCTCTCTTGAGCTAGCTTTTGGGAGTGAGTTAGGCCCATTACTAATAGTCATCAACATTTCCTCTTGATGAGAGTCATAAACGTGGGTAGTTTCATGGCACATTTGGAATATTTGAATCCGTGGTTTCAGATGTACACTCCAAATCTAAAGTTAACTGGATAAAAGTGCTCTTGGCTTCGGATATACAAATAAATAATAATAAAATATATCTTTTTTTTTGTGAATTTATTTACCATAATGTATATTTCTTGTAATTTTTAAGCATCTAATTTTTTTTAAGGGAGATTCTCAAAAATAGCACAAATTTAAGTTTTTCTTCCAAACTTAGCACACATTCTCCTAAATTCTAAAACTAGCACACATGCTCTAATTAAATATTAAAACACTAAAATTATTAATTTCCTTAATTTACTATCATTCTCTTACGCGCTTTCCTGGACCAAGTACAATCACGCGTCTCTCCTCCGTTAACCAGCTTACAAGAGATCGGAGCTTCGACACAATCGTCGGCGATCTACAAGAGATCGATAGCATCCGCAGGAGATCGATGACATCCATATAAGATCGGTGACATACGCAAGAGATCGATGACATCCACAAGATATCGGTAACATTCGCAAGAGAGACACGGAGATTACAATTTCTTATTATAATTGAAGATTGCCACCGCTTTACCTCTTTTCTCTCTCTCTCCTCTGTAGCCATATGATGTTTATGTTATTTGAAACAATTTTTGTTTGAATCCTTCTTCTTATTCTAAAACCTAGCTTGTTAACAGAGTGAAAGTGATTTCTGGTTGTAATTTGAGCTCTTTGGTGAAGGTTAAGATGTGATTGGTACATATGATTTTCATGTAGCAAAGTGATCGTATGATATGATCATGAGACCATCCAAGAAGATACTTGAGTCTTGTTCAAGACCAACGCAGTCAAAGATCAATTCTTCGAGCCAAACGACTATTTGGGATATATTCTTACCTCATCTAGATCATATGTCAAAGTAGAATCAGTCCAATCAGAGTTCAAATGAAGGAGTTATTCATTTTACAAATCAGGTGAACTCATGGCTACGCGATTTGGACCTACGAGCATTCAAAGGAGGATTCCGACCAATACAAAAGGATTCAAGCTATGAATCAAACTTTCCTGGAATCTTGATCCATCCTAGAATCACGGAGATTTGGAAGCACATTAAAATCAGTTCATACGTGAAAGATATGGATATTTCAAGTCAGTGGATCTATCTCAGTCCAAAGATCGTGTTCCACAGATCAACTCAGCCACAATTTCGATACGAAACCACTTGGAGGATGTTAATGGATCTCTTATGTTTTCAACAAGCTCAGAAACAGAAGATTTGGCCCAAGGAATACAAGGATACACTTCATTTTCCAAAGGAGGTCAATCTAATTCTTGACATGAAGAGTTTTAGGTCCAACTGGTTTAGGTTCTTCCAGAATTATGTTTGGCAACCAGGAGGTGTTTTCTACTAAGCCCAAGACGAAGAAACTATACAGTCCAAGTTGTTTCTCATCATAAATTGGATCAAGGAGTCAAAGAGCTAATAAACTAAGGAATGTACTTAATGGGCTAATTCAAGAGCTTATGGGCAAGGAGAGCATGGGAAATTATATTGGGGATGATACCTATCAAGTCCAGTCCACTTTGAGCCTAATTCAAGTCCAAGAAAACCCAAAATAATCTCTTTATTTTGTGGTCCAAGAAGAGTGACGAAAATAAGTTCAAGAGTCATCTTGGGAAGGGAAACACCAAGAGTTGAATCTTCATTCAACTATCTATCTTTAATGTTTTAATCTTCAAGAATAATTAGTACTTGGCTTTGTTACCAAGTTTTCTTTCCTATATAAACTCATGTAAGATCAATGAAATATTAATCCAACTTTTTATCAAAATCTTTTCTTTATTTGAGAGTGATTCTCTTCTGTTCTTTGTGAACAAAACTGATTGCTTTGGTGTGATTCCAACAATCAAAACCGACTACTTGGTGTGATTCCAATAGTCAAAACCCTGATCTCCTTGGTGTGAGGCTGAGAGATCCGATCCTTTTGGTGTGAGGCTGAAAGATCAAACCGGTATATCAAGAGTCTTTCCGCAACTCTTGTGCAACCATTCATTCCATCATCCTTATTCTTGAGGCTTCCTTGTCTTTAGAATCAAGGTGTATCTATCTACCAACTCAAAGGTGCCGATTCTTAGGGAGGATCATATCATTGTAGATGGTTGTGTGTTCTTTTCCGCATTAGAGGTTGATTAGTTAGTCCTTCTTCAATATGCAGCACCAAATGTTGGTGTGTTAGTCCTTCTTCAATGTGCAGCACCAAATGTTGATTAGTCAGTCCTTCTTCACATCATGCGTCATTGCACCACAGTTTTGACAAGCTCCCTTGCNATAAGTTCAAGAGTCATCTTGGGAAGGGAAACACCAAGAGTTGAATCTTCATTCAACTATCTATCTTTAATGTTTTAATCTTCAAGAATAATTAGTACTTGGCTTTGTTACCAAGTTTTCTTTCCTATATAAACTCATGTAAGATCAATGAAATATTAATCCAACTTTTTATCAAAATCTTTTCTTTATTTGAGAGTGATTCTCTTCTGTTCTTTGTGAACAAAACTGATTGCTTTGGTGTGATTCCAACAATCAAAACCGACTACTTGGTGTGATTCCAATAGTCAAAACCCTGATCTCCTTGGTGTGAGGCTGAGAGATCCGATCCTTTTGGTGTGAGGCTGAAAGATCAAACCGGTATATCAAGAGTCTTTCCGCAACTCTTGTGCAACCATTCATTCCATCATCCTTATTCTTGAGGCTTCCTTGTCTTTAGAATCAAGGTGTATCTATCTACCAACTCAAAGGTGCCGATTCTTAGGGAGGATCATATCATTGTAGATGGTTGTGTGTTCTTTTCCGCATTAGAGGTTGATTAGTTAGTCCTTCTTCAATATGCAGCACCAAATGTTGGTGTGTTAGTCCTTCTTCAATGTGCAGCACCAAATGTTGATTAGTCAGTCCTTCTTCACATCATGCGTCATTGCACCACAGTTTTGACAAGCTCCCTTGCGATATTTCTCGGCTTGGTTAGTCTTGGCACCTCTTTGATAATATGCTTTTGTGGAAACGGTTTCGGTTTTCCAATTCTTTTGATGCTCCAGACTCGGGTTTTCAGAATTAGACTTGGTATACCATGGAACTTTTGACAAAAACTTTTGGTGTGTGAGGATTGATTACCTTTCCATCCTTGTCTACCTCAGGTGGAGCAAGCCCTGCTTTACGAGCTTCCTCTAATTCGTTTTGCTTCCTACGATCTTCCCTAGACTTAAAACCAACTGAAGCTGTCGCCATTGTTGTTAGGTCGTTTCGATTTACTCTTTGCACGCAACTATTAAAAAGAAAATTAAAGGCTGCAAAGAATGAAGTTTGGTGGGATTTGTGATAAGAAACTAAGAACCCTAAATAAACTCTTAAGGGAAAGTTTTATCTTTCTCTCGTGGCAATCATATTTATAGTTAGAGCTTAACACAATTCTTTAGGAAATTCTTTTAAACCGGAAAAGGAAAAAACTAATGAAATTTCTAATTTAACTAAAACATAATTTGTAAACTTTCCTTATTGCATAAGAGTGTCCTTCTTCTTTTTCTTGACAGTTGCTTGTGTAGAGGATCAAATCATAAATCTTGACATGTTTAGGTGATATTATTTGATCCGATCCTCTACATCTTCTCTTCCAGTAATTCAAGTCATGTGCTTCTCACATGTCTTCTTCAATTCCTCTTTCATTCTTCTTCATCTATATACTTATTTAAGCAACCCTTTAAACAAATAACCCTACTCCATGTAAAATATTACATAAAATGCCACCGTATTTTAATACAAAATATAATAACAGAATCTTAATATTAATTTGTTGTAACCTGAAAATGATTATCCAAAAAAATAGTAATTATTAATTTAATAAATTACAAGAAATCCTTAATAAAATAATTTTGAAATTATTTAATAAAATAATTTTGAAATTATTTAATAAAATAATAATAAAATTATTTCGAAATTATGTAATAAAATAATTAAACATATTCTATTTATTGTTTCAGAAATCTTAGGAAACAATAACAAACTATTTAGAAAATTATAAAACTTAAATTTATTTATAAAACTAAGATTAAATATTTACATATCTAAATCATTTAATAATAACAAATATATATTAAAATTAGGATACAACATTGTTTATATTTTTAAAATATATCTATATACTTATTTAAGCTATGTTGTTAAAAATTTAACCAGTTCTGATGTGACATATTACGAAAATGCTATTATATTTTAATTATTCTAATAACTAACAAAAGAAAAGTTTAGATTTGTTTACAAAATAATAAAACTCTATTTATTGTTTCATAAATCTTAGGAAATAATAACAAACTATTTAATTGGCTAAAACTTAATTGTTTATACACAATATTCACTATATAAACAATACTAAGTGTATAATATTGATAATATACATAACCTAATTGTAATTTTCACCTATAAAATTAATATACAACATGTTATACCAATAACTTCAATTTGTAAATTTGGTATATTAAGATCTCTAACCACTATCACATCAATTTGTAATACCAAATCACGGGTCAATACATGTTTTGTTTGATTTTTTTGGCTTTACCGAATGTATAATTAATGAATTTGATTGCACCAAACGAAAATAGTAGTACCAACTACGGGTCGAAATCAGAGTATGACCTTAAGTAAATTAAATATATGATTTTATAAAATGTATAAAATTAATAAATTTTCTACTATTAGTTTGTAACAAACAAATCTAAATTTACATAAATATTTCCTCACACTGGTAACATTATTCTACAAAATATTAACGTATATTTATGAGTCAGGTAATAAAACGGGTAATGAGACGGGTAACGAGACGCTCAAAAATTAAATTAATATCCGATACTCAATCATTATTCATGGATAATATAATTATTATACCCTTCACTCAACCCTAAAGCTGCGGGTACCTTTTTCGGGACGGATACAAACTGAAAAATGGGTCCAATACGGGTATCGGTAGTAGTTTCCAAGCCTACCTATTAGTAGTTTAATATGAATCAAAATTCACCATATAGTACTATATTATATAACTTGTAAATGAATGATACAACATAAACATAATATTAACAAATAACAAAATAAAAAAAAATTCTCTGCGCTACCAGCGCGGGTTATTATCTAGTTTTAAGTGTAGAAACAAGAGAGGAAAAGCCATTGTAATATGAAGACAACAAAAAAAACATTAAAAATAAAATAAAATAAGAAGCACAAATTGAGTATTTTAAAATAATTAAATTCATAAATATTACTGGACAACAATATTACAGAAATCACCAAAGCAAATGTATATATATAAAGTTCACTTTACTCACTCCTGGTGCTGCCACATCAGCCACATCCTTTTTATTTTTGTGGACCTTACAGATTTTAATAAGGCCTTCAAACAATTATACAAATGACAAATTGATCCATTAGATTTAATCCAAAGTCGGTAGGCCCAACACTATTTCATCCTAAATCTGTAGGCCCAGCACTATTAAAATCTGTAGGTCCAACACTATTTTTAAATCATGTGGATTCAACCTGATAATATTTTATCCAAAGTTCAGCGGTGTGAACGAAACTCTAATTTTATTATTCAACCATAAAAAATAAAATAAAAACGAAAGAAAGAATAGAGCATTTACCCGATATATATGAAGTAAAACACTGAATTTGGAATAATATTATTACCTATTCGTACCTAAATTTCTTTCATGTATTGTTTATGCTTAGTTCTTTTACATATACATACATCATATGGTTAAGACACATAATTATAAGAGACAAATAAAATAATTTCTTAGTAAGAAGACAAGAACTGATTAGAATCTCCATTGATCTCGCAATTATATATCATCATTTCTAGCTACAAAAACATCCACCTAAGCAATTTTTTTTACTTTAAAATAAATTTAAAATATTCATTTAGCGCATATTTATGATAATTATAATTAATAGAAAGTTTAAACAAAAAACATAATTAGTAAAATAAATAAAATGTTAAAATAAGAAAACAATACTATAATTTTTTATTAGTGGTAATAGTATAATTAAAATTTTCTATTAAACTGATCATAATTAAAATTATAAACTTATTATTGAGTTTTAGAATGGAAGTAAATTTTAAATTTATGGTAGAATAAAAAAAATTATGTAATTTTATATTATTGAATTGTGGAATGGAAATAAGAATTTAAAATTATGGTAGAATAAAAAAAATTCTGTAATTGTATTTATAAAATTTTAAACAGGAAAACTAAAATTAAAAGTGAAATATTATTTTATAACATGATCAAAAAGGAAAAAAAAATTGATGTTTCATTAATTGAATCAAATGCTTCTAATCCAAATTTAAGTATTGAAAGATAGTAATTATAGAGAAAATAGTTATAATACATCTTGAAAATCATTTTACAGTCTAATATGTGTTATGTGTGATCCAATAGAAAGTGGAAAAAAGTAGATGCCAAAAGGAGTGCATCATCAATAATGACGAAAGTTCATACAAAAAAAATAATGACGAAAGAATTAAAGTTAAAAGTGTTTGAAAATAAATTAGTAAAACTTGAAAAAATAATAGGGAATACACAATCACAACTAAATAAAAAACTCTGACATCTCATTAATTGTGTGAAATGAATGAGTTTGTAGAAAATTAAATGACTTACATTATTAAATAGATTATTAGATTCCAAGTCGGGTTTAACAGTTTGGCCATATAATCATGGAAAGTGGGATAAGATATACACTTTCATGAATTAGTCGTTTATGGTACGTTGCAGTTATTTCGATGGGTAAAGCAAGCTCGATAAAGATGTTATAACGATATGATATTATATTTTACCTTTAAGCAATATATTCATGAGATTCGGTATATTCAAATTTATACAGAATAATGTTATGTTAATATCAACATCTAATCATAAATAATATATACAATTATATCAACAATCGATTAATCAAAGCCTTTAAAAAATGTTTTTAATGAAATATATGAATAAGAAATAAACTCTCTTAATGATAAAAGATCTTGAAGTAGTCACAATATTGTTTATTTTTCCTAATATTATCACATGACATATATTTATAAAGATTTACCCTCAAAATTCGAGTTCAAGAATTTATATTAATAGAAAAGATTTAAATTAAAATCCCGCGTTTGCGCGGGTACAAATTCTAGTAAGTCATATAATACTTTTACCGATTTGGCTGTTGGCTAATCAGCATAGGCTGATTCTCAATAATACTGGCTTCAGTTTATCTCTCGTACTGTATATTTCTATTTTAACCAAGCTTCAAACAAATCTGAACTTTGTGTAGAGGTTGAATGACAAATAACTAAACCTGACAACCAACTACACCACGAAACCTTCAACACCACGAAATAATTAAGAAGTAATTAAAATTTTTAAATGTGAAAATATTATCTTGAAGAAAACTATACTTAACTATACTATTTATATATTTTATTGAGCCAAATACTATGTATTTTTTTTACTTAAAGAAAATAATACTTACATGTGTCACACAAGTTCCTTTTTAGTCGGTATTATGGTTTTTCTAAATGAAATTTTGGTAAATTTTCATACTCATTTATATTGTATGATGCCCATTATTCAAGTACAAAAATATAAATAAAATTAGGATCAAAATATTTCTCGAAATGGAACAATTAGTTTTTGTACAGTAATAATTAGTTATCTTTTATTAGTAATGGAAAACTTGCTATATGTTTTTCTAAAATACATCTTTTAATTTTTCGTGAGCATAAAAGATTTATTTCCTAATTGCAGCAATAAAAATTACATTATAAATGTTGGACACCTTTTTTATTTTACACAATATAAAATTATTCCTAACTAGAAAACCCACATTTTATTTAAATTTTAAACTATATGAAGTTAATCGAATAAAACACACTATAACTATGTTACACACAATTTTTTATTCACAAATTAAACTATGTCATATTTTACTTACGTAACTATTTTACTCTCGATTCTACTCTTAAAATTTTAAATATGTTTAACTTCTTCTTTTAATCCTATCAATAATACTCATCATAATACCATTTACTCAGATGGTTCATTTCATTATTTATTTTATTCAAAACTCATTATATTATTTTATTATATGTTTTTATTTAATACTATTTTATCCAAACTCTTTACACAAATATATAGTTTACAATAATCAACCGTGCTATAGCAAAATAAAAATGTAACATATTTCAATCTGTTATAACTTGTATATATTCGTAAATATTCCCCCGCGCTGTAGCGCGGATCCGATCCTAGTTATATTGTATTTTATTAATTTTTAGAAGATTTAAGGTGATTTTTTAAAAATACAAATCACAAACATTGGAAAAATATTACGTATGAAGATTTTAAATACAGCCCAACGGTTACTAAGGGAAAACTAAAAAGAAAATGGCTTCGCCCGGGTTCGAACCGGAGACCTTCAGTGTGTTAGACTGACGTGATAACCAACTACACCACGAAACCTTCTTGCCAATTTTACATTTCTTGAAATTATAGATCCAGAAACATCCATGGAACAACCTCCAGCAGAATTTCTCAATTTCGATGGCACCTTTGAAGCTCTACTCCTCACTAACGAATACACATGTAAATATTTTGGAATCCACATAGTCTTTGAATCTCGTATGTAACGGAAAACAACTTTTACAAGTTGTGTGCTAATTTATAGTTGGAACCAAACCTGTTTTGGTTCCAACTATAATTTATAGGTTTGGTTCCAACTATAAATTAGCACACAACTTGTAAAAGTTGTTTTCCGTTACATACGAGATTCAAAGACTATGTGTATTCCAAAATATTTACATGTGTATTCGTTAGTGAGGAGTAGAGCTTCAAAGGTGCCATCGAAATTGAGAAATTCTGCTGGAGGTTGTTCCATGGATGTTTCTGGATCTATAATTTCAAGAAATGTAAAATTGGCAAGAAGGTTTCGTGGTGTAGTTGGTTATCACGTCAGTCTAACACACTGAAGGTCTCCGGTTCGAACCCGGGCGAAGCCATTTTCTTTTTAGTTTTCCCTTAGTAACCGTTGGGCTGTATTTAAAATCTTCATACGTAATATTTTTCCAATGTTTGTGATTTGTATTTTTAAAAAATCACCTTAAATCTTCTAAAAATTAATAAAATACAATATAACTAGGATCGGATCCGCGCTACAGCGCGGGGGAATATTTACGAATATATACAAGTTATAACAGATTGAAATATGTTACATTTTTATTTTGCTATAGCACGGTTGATTATTGTAAACTATATATTTGTGTAAAGAGTTTGGATAAAATAGTATTAAATAAAAACATATAATAAAATAATATAATGAGTTTTGAATAAAATAAATA
Source organism: Camelina sativa (assembly GCF_000633955.1). Classification (NCBI taxonomy): domain Eukaryota; kingdom Viridiplantae; phylum Streptophyta; class Magnoliopsida; order Brassicales; family Brassicaceae; genus Camelina; species Camelina sativa. The sequence goes on from NC_025693.1 coordinate 15,242,697, forward strand.
ATGAAATGAACCATCTGAGTAAATGGTATTATGATGAGTATTATTGATAGGATTAAAAGAAGAAGTTAAACATATTTAAAATTTTAAGAGTAGAATCGAGAGTAAAATAGTTACGTAAGTAAAATATGACATAGTTTAATTTGTGAATAAAAAATTGTGTGTAACATAGTTATAGTGTGTTTTATTCGATTAACTTCATATAGTTTAAAATTTAAATAAAATGTGGGTTTTCTAGTTAGGAATAATTTTATATTGTGTAAAATAAAAAAGGTGTCCAACATTTATAATGTAATTTTTATTGTTGCAATTAGGAAATAAATCTTTTATGCTCACGAAAAATTAAAAGATGTATTTTAGAAAAACATATAGCAAGTTTTCCATTACTAATAAAAGATAACTAATTATTACTGTACAAAAACTAATTGTTCCATTTCGAGAAATATTTTGATCCTAATTTTATTTTTATTTTTGTACTTGAATAATGGGCATCATACAATATAAATGAGTATGAAAATTTACCAAAATTTCATTTAGAAAAACCATAATACCGACTAAAAAGGAACTTGTGTGACACATGTAAGTATTATTTTCTTTAAGTAAAAAAAATACATAGTATTTGGCTCAATAAAATATATAAATAGTATAGTTAAGTATAGTTTTCTTCAAGATAATATTTTCACATTTAAAAATTTTAATTACTTCTTAGTTTTTTTTTTTTTGTGTGTGGCCATTCCCCTTAGTTCTCATCATCCAGAATTCATTTGCTCCATTGCTTCTTGCTTGGAATAAAATGTAGTTGCATCAACAATAAAATTTCTTGAACCTGCTGTAAATAAATAATAGCATAGATTGTGTAAGAAACTTAACAATTTGACCATTATAAGAATAAAATTTTGTATAGTTGCAGTTGCTCAAATGAGTCCAATCCTGTAAAATAAGAATAATTTACCTTTTGGCCAGTTTCATATTCTAAATTTGTTTGACTCAAAAAAAACCCGTTCGCCCTAATTTTTCTCTCCCAGGCACGACTATCGAGGCGCCGCTTCAACCATCTTCCTCCGACGCCGGTGGGCTCTCTACTCGCCGGCGTCGGAAAATCTCGGCTCCCGTCTCTATTTCAAGTTTCTATCTTCTCCTTTTCTCGATCTCCATTTCTTTTTTCCCCTTTTTTAGATCCTGTTTAACTGTTACAAACCCTAACCGAATAACCCAAGCGGCAACTAAGGCTCGTTCATCTCCGAAGCTAGACGGAGGTGGAGAACGACAATCTCTATCCTCTGTGACTCTATCAGCCAGTCCGCCGGGAGTTTCAGAGTCCCCCTGTTCCTCATTGCCCAGATCCG
>NC_025693.1:15247394-15281941 GCF_000633955.1 Camelina sativa
ACCGAATAACCCAAGCGGCAACTAAGGCTCGTTCATCTCCGAAGCTAGACGGAGGTGGAGAACGACAATCTCTATCCTCTGTGACTCTATCAGCCAGTCCGCCGGGAGTTTCAGAGTCCCCCTGTTCCTCATTGCCCAGATCCGGAGTTTGACTCGCCTCTGTTGAACCTCATCCTCCCTCACCACCCAAGTCTTGCGCGACAGAGACGATGGCGATGGCTAGTGATGAGTGTTACAGCGTTGTGATTTTCCTCCGAGAGTGGTCCCCCGACTCTTCTCCCTATTACCGCCTAACAAATGGTGATCCAGACTACCTTCCTCTAAAGTACAGGTCTGCTCTTAACCATCCTTTGTTTACCCTTAGCCAACTTTGGTGGTGCTCCCTGAAAGCTTTTGTCCGAAGACTGCAAATAGCTCATAGCATACCTTGTTTGCTCTGGTTATTCGAAATTTGGTTGAGAACCCTGCCATTAGTTTCACCTAGCTCTATGGAATATGAGTTTATAAGCTTAACTTTGAAAGGTTGTTTGTGCCCAACTCTTATGTCTATGAGAACCTTGCCTAGTAAAACATCTAGGATTCATACTCATGTTGTGAAAGGCTTGGAAAGTTTCAGCATTATGATCATCTCGCTTAAGAGCGGTGATTACCGAAGCCTCTTTAGCCCTTGTTTCACATACCCGGTTCCTGTTCCCACTTATGTGCATTTTAACCTCGTATGGGATATGTTTTATACCCTCAAGACTTTGGAACCAGAGCTTTACCCACCCTCCTTTAACCAAACCATGTCCGTGCTGTCCAAAACTAAATCGACCAAACCTACTCTGCTTCTTGTTTGGTCTTACTGGCTACATGCTTTGTGTGGATTTCTTAATCTCCTTGGACAAGGGCCCCAAGTGAGAGAGAACCCACCTGTATTGTTACAGTTTGACCTTTATCTTTGGCTTATGGTTTTAGTTTTCCTTGGAAGATCTGTTTGTATTGGCTTCAAGTCTTATGGTCTATCGCCCTGCTTCCCAAGTTTCACACTCGACGACTTCAAGCTTCTCTACTTCAGTATCTCCTCCAGCTCTCGGACCCTATGTCTTGAAGACTACCCTTGGTCCAATGGAAGATACCTTCTGACCAGGGCTCTACATCATCCTACCTTGGACCCAACAACCATGGTCCTCAGAATCCCTGCCATCGCACTTCTAGTGTACCTCGTCTTGGCGAGCGTTTTGGTTTTGGATCCTCCTACAACGTTTACGCGTCTTTTGACCTTGACAATTCTGTCATTCATCGGTTCATTCGATTATGATCTTTCGAGTATCCATGATCTCTCATGTTTCTATCTGCTTCACTGCATTTGCTCCATAGCTCTCATGGTGTTCACCTTGAAATCTTTTATTTTCTTGCTTATGGTATTGGGGAATACCTACTCTTGTAACTCTTTAAACTTTGGGATCTTTGTATCTCCACTTTGTACCTTGATTTGATTTGAATGAATGAAATCATGTGTTTGTCCAAAAAAAAAAAGAATAATTTACCTTTTAAACATGGTTAGGATAATTTAATCTTTAAACATCTGAATATAATTTATATTTTTAAAACATGAATATGATATATAACTTAAAACTTGTTTAAACTAAACTATGATTTCGATAAAAAGAGTAAATCATTCATCCTTTTGTTAACCCATTTTGATGTGTTTTTATCCTGAAACAATTGAAAATATTATATTTGATAAGAAATTAAAAAATCTTTTGTTCAAATACTTTGTAAGCATATAAAGTTTAATAAAAGTAAACAGTTGGTAGTTTAACATAGAGGATATATGTTTTGGAAAAACATTTAGTTAGGCCAAATGTAATAGTCTTATGATTATTTTAACAAACGAAAGAACATAAGCAAGTGCAAAATTTTACAATGATAGAACATAACATAAAGACTTCTGTGAGTTACTCGAGAATTCTTCGTCTGATTTCAGAAAGTATAGTGAGAATCAAAGAGATGTTAGAGAAAGTAGAATGACAAAGGTTTTGTAAAATATTAATTTACGGAGTTAAGTAAAAAGTGGTAGCCATTTTTTTTGTTTAAAGAAACTTTGTATAGTATTTAGAAGTGAGAAGATGCTTTACTCTGGGCAATGAATAGAGATATACTGGATCATATATCCCTATATATAGTATAAGAAAAACTTTGTGAGCAAGCAAAGCTTCATAATTTAAGTATAATTGGATATAGGATTAGGAAAATATTGAATGCTAATGAAGGTATTAATGGAATTAGTTTAGAAAATCTGTGAAAATAAGATAATTTGGTTGTTGACAAAAAAATTAATAATTTGAAAATTAAGATCGGATATATAAAGAATATGATTCCAATTATGCTTTTGGGATTGACGCAAACTAAATAATGGAATATATTTATGATATAATGAGATTTGTATCATTTCTGTTAATTATTAATTATGCTAGTTAAAGAATATATTTAAAAAGTTTGCAAGAATTTTAGTTAGTATAAATTCGAATATACTATTATATTCACTCAGAAGATTATTAGTTTCCATAATCTAGGACCTATATATCAATATTTGCTAAATCAATATCCGATATTTAGAGAATATTTTTGTCAAATTTGTTCTAGCAGTTAATGACGATTTGATTTAATTTTATTGTTAACATTTTAGTTTTTTTTATTGGAATATTTTTCACATCTTCACTTGTTAAAAATGTGAAACACATTTATGATTCTATTTACTACTTAGGATTCTATTGTCGTAATTGGCTAATGACTACAAACTATCCGATTGGTGACTTTCGGGTAATTGAAAAAATTAAACCCAACCCAAGACATGTTTAAGTACTAATCTACCCTTAATGACAATGTTTTTTAGTCTAAGTTCGATGACATTTTTGGTAGTGGTAGAAGTTGTCTCTTTTACTAATATAGGGATATTATACCTTTTATTTTGCAATACCTCATTGAGATTTGTGATCAGAAACTATAACCTCATTTCGAGCTAATTTCATCTATTTGGTATGTACGTACCTTTCTCAATAGGGGTCTAAAAATAGAGCTAGATTGTTGTATAATCTTATGATTAATGTACGTGATGCTCCCGGAAGTTTTCCTGGTTGCGATGAACACAAATGCAATTTGGATAAATGAGAAACCAAAGCACATAAGCGAAGGAAGAATATAATCAGAGATGACACAAGCTCAACATATTTTTTTCGTTTACATTTGTTCTTCGTTTCCATGATCTTCTTGTTCCCTTATCTGCTCAACATATTTATTTTTCTTTGGCCTCTTTTATTACTTTGTAAATTAACTACAAACGTCCTCTGAAATCCTACTATATTAATTGAGAAGTACAAATACGAAATTAACCTTAAAATATGTAAAAAATTACATTCAATTGCCATTAGAAAAAAATAATTAAGGTTAATTAATTAATTTAAATAAATATAATTAATTAAAAATAAAAAAACACTCACAGATCAAATATTAAAAAATCTAAAAAAATCTAAAAAAATTTAAAAAAATCTAAAAAAATATTTGCTCTCTCTAATAAAATATGGACAAAATTACTAATTATTTTTTTAAAAAATATATAAACCAATCAGAATTTTAAAAACTAAGATTTTATATCCAAGTATACAATACAATTATTTTTAATAACTAAATTCGAAGATTTTTTTAAGTTTTCAAATTATGATTCTCCCATCATCTTTATTTTATTTTATTTACAAATTGTCTGGAATTTTCATATAATACTTATAATTTAAAAAGCATATTTTTTTCTGCATATGTTGTGATTTGAATTTTTTAAAACGAATATATATTACTCATTGTATGAAAATGTGTGTTTTAATTTCCACATTGGTAGGTTGGTAAAACTAAATTTATATAAATGATAAATTAATAATTTTTATTTGCTTACAATTATAATATTAAAATTACTATTTTATATTTCATAAAATAATGATGCAAATACAACAAACAAACAATATAAAACTGTAATAATACGTCAAAAATAAAATACTATAATATTCTAAAATAATTATTATTCAAATAGACTAATAGATTTAAATAAAATTTTAAAATAAATATTATCTCAAACAAAATAACTTTTTAAAAAAAAAAATAAAACAATAATTTTTATTATTATATTATAATTTTTTAAAAAAATATTGACCCGTGCATTAAGCATGGGATCAATCCTAGTGTTTGTTTAATTTGTTTGTCTATCAACTTATTTATTATATATTATACTCAAATATTAGGAAAATAGTGTTTTCCAATAAAAATAGTATTGTATACCCACTCTTCTTGTTATGGACATTAGCACTAAGCTGATGAGCGTTCCTTTACGGCTTTACCATATCCCATTTAGCACTAAATTCAAGCAGACATGAGTGCTTTATTTTATTTTATGTGCATCATTTTAAAAGTCAGCTGTAATTGATATAGAATCTCACATGTTGTAATCAATGCCGTGGATACGACAGAGTCTTTCTCATATGAGATGTTTATTGTAAGTTGTAACCAATCTGTTGAATATTTTGAAAATTTCATTAACCCAAATCAACAATCTAATTATAAATTTTTGACATGTCCGATTAATTCCGATAGAGTTAAGTGATAAATATCACTTGGAATGAGGAGAGGCTAAGGCTCTACATCTAGTTGTTGGATATGGGTTTCATCCAGGCTTAACAGGCCTTCAACCTAGCCCATTTACCAAATAGTCAATTTGGGACTCAGAGATGTTGGCTGGCGAGATCACATCTAACGGGCCGACAGAGTTTCTAGAAGGCCCAATAAAGACGGACAGCCCATTGACCGACGGCCTGCAAAGAAACGACCACCGACTTTGCTCAAAGGCAATACCACATCGATCCCGAGGCATAAAGATGAAACATCCCATCAACTATAAATATCGAGGGAGCGACGTGCAAGAGGCATCAAGTAACCGAGAGCAGGAGTCGGGAGTTCGTCCGATTCTAGCTTTAAGTGTTATTAGTCAAATTGTGAATACATTCGTTCTGTAATCAGCCGACCGACTTTTAGCAGATACATTGTAATTCGACGATTTTTGACAATCTTAATAAAGTCATTTGTTTCGCCTTCCTTAATTAGTCTCGAGCTAGTAGTATTACTCGTTCAGCATTTAATGCGCCTCACTCCTCAGCCAATCGAAATCCTGCAACAAAAATTGCGCCACACGCAATGACCACGCCCGGTAATGATGAGAAAAGCCTCAGAAAAGAAACTCGTCATTCAAACCAAGTATTTAATGCGACAAAACTGAAAAGGGTTACAAGTCAACAAAGTCTCCGGCTCGTCAAAAAAATAAAAGAGGGGGACCATGGCAAATTCCAACTTTGTCTAGACTCATCCTCAGCTCGTCAAAAAAAAAACAAAAAGAAGGGGACCATGGCAAATTCCAACTTTGCCTAGACTCGCCCTCAGCTCGTCAAAAAAAAAAGAGGGGGACCATGGCAAATTCCAACTTTGCCTAGACTCTTCCCTCAGCTCGTAAAAAAAAGAGAGGGGGATCATGGCAAATTCAAACTTTGCCTAGACTCGCCCTCAGCTCGTCAAAAAAAAAAAAGAGGGGAACCATGGCAAATTCAAACTTTGCCTAGACTCGCCCTCAGCTCGTAAAAAAAGAGGGGGAGAAAGGCAAATTCAAACTTTGCCTAGACTCGCCCTCAGCTCGTTAAAAAAAAAAAAAGAGGGGGAGAACGGCAAATTCAAACTTTGCAAACTTAAACATCATCAACATCATCCATAACCAAGAGGGAGGGGGTATAAACAAACCACCCTCAAAATCTTCCTAACAATTCAGGTTCATCCAAAAAAGAAGCAAAAAAAAAACATAGATAAGTCCTAAAAATGATGCAAGCCACAAACGGCATTATTCAAGAAACCACGCAGGGCTTATTCAGGCTCAACCTCATTCACACCTTCGGGAGCAGAAACAGGAACATGAGCTAGTGGATCCACCACGGCTGCGCTACTAATAAGTCCTGGGATCTGGATGGCATGTCCTTCTATTCCCTTAGAAATCGGAGCCACAACAGCATCCGCCAGGGCAAGACTAGTCACAATGTCCCGTTTGGGCGTCCCTTGCGGCATCCTCTGCAATTCAACGTCCGGAGCCAGTTCGTCATCATTTCCACGAGGCAGCTCGGGTTCCACGTTCTTGGCAGCAGCAGACGGCATGTTTGAGCCATACTCGTCAAAATCGACGACCTCATCGTAACCCAGAATACGCCAAGGGTTGGCCGCAGCATGCTCAGCAGTCGGAGTCACCACGTACCCATCGTTAACCAGCGGAAGAATCTCAATACCATCCACCACATTATCCCAAAAAGCCGAACCATCAACAACAAAGTAAATCGTCCCGCCAGGAATCGCACAGCCACTCTTCACAAGATCGTTGACCAGCTTTGCAATACCATTCGCATGAGCCTTCATCATCATTGAGTTAAAAACCCGCCTTACATCCCAGATATGCTGACGAATTTGGTTCGATCGCTCGTGGTAACTCTCCCTCACTTAACAGCAAACCTCCTCGGCCCTTTTCTCAACCTCCAACTTAAGCCGATGATCGAAGTCTTCCACAGCTCGCTGAGCAGAGATTTCCAAACGAGTAACATCAGCACAAGAGCGTTCCAGTGACCATTGCAATTGGCGGTTCTCCTCCTTCAGGCGATCAGACTCCCGCCAAGCCTTAGTCGACTTGGACCGATACTTGCCGATCTGATTCTGACAATCCTTCAATCCAGCTTCGGCAAGAGCAATATCACGGTCGGCAGCCTTCAGTCTACGCTCATAGCGACAGACCATCGAATACACTGAGCTCGCTGACTGAAACAAAGTCGAATAGAGGTTAAAAGAAAATAGAGAATAGAGAAGGGGAAGAACCTGGAGTTCATGTCGAGCCCATTCATCAAATGCATCATCCTCCTTCAAATCCCCCTCGGAACGGTCACCCGGCACCTTGGAAATTTCACGAATAAGAGCACCGCACTCCCTCTTGTCAGACAAAAAAGGAGTGTCCTTCGCGTAACGAAAGTGGAGAGAGTAGGAAGACTGGACACCCTTATCCTTCGGATCCAGCGAGGAAGTCCTCGGCTTTTTGAACGTGGCTGCCCCATCAGAACCAGACGGAACTTCCTTGCGCTTGCCAGAATGCCCCACTGAGTCAGGCAGATTCCTTGAAGAGGAGCGATCCTTTTCGATTGTAAGGTCGATGGGGACAATGTCCTTATCTTGCCGACCTGCATCACTAGCTCTCCCTTTGTCACGGGAGGATTTACCGTCAAAAGCTCGACCACCCGAAGCACCCGTAGCACGAGAACTCTAGACAGACGAATGGTCAACCAGACTCTTCTTCAAGGCTAGCTGCAGTTCCTTCTCTTTCACGACGTCCTTCTTTTTTGAGACAGGCTTGCCTGAATACTTGGGGAAGCCCATTTTCACCATTTTTGTGTGATTCGTGCATCCTGCCAACACAAACCAAGATCCTTAACAAAGAAGAAACATGACAAAATAGGCCGGTCAAAAATTAATGAGCATACCAAGATATGATGAGCTGAGTAATATGATGAGCTGAGTATGCACGGTGAGCTGAGTAATCGCTATCTGACGACGCCAACAATAATCCATTTAGAAAGCTGGAATCGGGAAACGAAGACCTCCCTTCGTAAAATAGGGTTCGTATAAGCTAATGTACCCATCTGGGCACTTAAACACCCGTTCGATGGATGTTGGACATACAACAGTTACACGCCGAGGAGATTTACAGAAATCCATCATAGCGGATAATGATTTGGCGTCACAGAGCATGGGCCCGGATTCAAAGGGAGCATCGGGATAATCAACCCCTTCGCCGACTTTGATCTCATCGCCAATCGAGATGTTGTTTGACGAATTGGCAGATCTAGCTCCATCACAAGATCGAGGGGAGTTAGAGAGTCCCACTCGATCGAGAGGAGGTTCAACCATCTTCGGTTCGACGGGAACGTCGGAAGACGAAGAGGACCCCTGATCGATCCTAGACTCGGGGGGAACGATTCCTTGTTTGCTTCCTCCTGGTTCGCTTAAGGAGCCTAGAAGATTCCGCTGACATCTCAGAATCAGACATGCCAAAAGCTCGGTCCGATGGACGAGCCCCAGAGGAACCAGAGGACGAGCGTTCATTCAAGTAATCTTCACACGAGTTTGACATTAAACTCGAAGATCGACAATTACAACAACAACCCAATCAGAGATTACTAATACGACAGGCTATAAGTTACAAGACAACAATTAACTAAAGAGATAAGGGGTTAACTCGAATATAGCGGCTGGAGAAGAAGTGAGAAAAATGCTCCAATGGCCCTCCTTTTATAGAGGGAAGGAAGAGAAACCCTTAATGCAGCGATTGGGAGTGAAGCGGCACGAATTTCAAGGCGCGACGCTTCAGTTACGTTTCCTCCGAAGGGACACAAAACCCTAGCACAACATTTCATAAATGGGCCAGGCCAAAAAACTCCCAAATAAAAGTTCATTGGCTCAAACAGAAGCCGACTCCAATGAACTGAGGGAGGGATAATTGTTGGATATGGGTTTCACCCAGCCTTAACAGGCCTTCAACCTAGCCCATTTACCAAATAGTCAACTTGGGACTCAGAGATGTTGGCTGACGAGGTCACATCTAACGGGCCGACAGAGTTTCTAGAAGGCCCAATAAAGACGGACAGCCCATTGACCGACGGCCTGCAAAGAAACGACCACTGACTTTGCTCAAAGGCAATACCACATCGATCCCGAGGCATAAAGATGAAACGTTCCATCAACAATAAATACCAGGGGAGCGACGTGCAAGAGGCATCAAATAACCGGAAGCAGGAGTCGGGAGTTCGTCCAATTCTAGCTTTAAGTGTTATCAGTCAAATTGTGAATACATTCATTCTGTAATCAGCCGACCGGCTTTTAGCAGATACATTGTAATTCGACGATCTTTGACAATCTTAATAAAATCCCTAGGCTCCTTAATTATTCTCGAGCTAATAGTATTACTCGTTCAACATCTAGGCTTTAATAAACTAGTTTGCTAATGGAAATGTGTTGTTATGGACTAAAACCAACAATACAAAAACGTGTATAGACGAACAGGGGCGGAACTAGAAAAAAATATTAATGGGTGCAGAATGCTCTTAGGAGGAGTCGAACACAGCACCTATGATCAATTCTAGGTAAACTCTAACCATTTTGCCACTTTACTTACATTGTTTAGTGTAAAAAATTTACGTATTTCTATACTTACTGGGGGCAACTGCCACCACCAACCTCAACGTGGGTCCGCCACTATAGACGAAGTGACGAAGAGGATTTGGGCATCAATATTTTGGGGGATTATAATTGTTAAGATAAATATTTGTTTTAGATGATGATGAACTAGGACCATTTGCAACCTCATTCTATTTTGGAGAAAAAACTTCTTCAACCTTACATTTTCATCTCCAAAACAGATATCTCCGTATTTGATAGACCTATATTTTATACAGAAATAAAGTTAGTTATTAATTATAATTTCATATTTAAATTTATAGATAACTATGTGAATTATATAGTTAAATAATATTATTAAATACAACAATTACATATATTACATAGAAACAGAAAATCCAAGACAACAAAAAGTACAAACTACATAGCGAACAAATTTTTTTTTGGGTAGAATTGATTTAACAATAAAATTTGAAATACATAATGAGTACTTAAACTCAAAATCAATATAAAATACAACAATAACTAAGAAATGTTGTGTAGTGTAATTTTGTTCTATAACAAATTTTAAATAAAAATATATGGTAATTTTTTGCTTATTTCTTATATATAATATTTGGGTTGATTTTGTAATTTCAATAAAAAAGGGTCATTAACAAATCAATACTTATATACAATACTTCAAATATTATTTTTCTGAAATAAAAAATAGATGAATATGTTGAAGGAAAACCAAACACCAAATTGGAGCAAAAATAAAGAAATAGGTTGGAGATGCTCTCATATAATTTTGTTTCGTTTTATTGAATCTAAGAGCGGTCCGAAGTTTTCGATATCCTATGCAGATAAAATTTGCATGTGTCTTTCCCATTTTTATGATTTTTTCTCTCCTCGCTTTAAAATTCATCTTATTTTCTTACAATTTTTGCAAGCTTAATTAAATTAAACATGTTAAAATTCTTTCGTAGATTAACTCCTCACTTTAACGAAAATTCACATATCTATTCCAAAAGTTATAGAAACGAAAGAAAGTGAAATTGGGTTTGGAATTATAACTAAACATTTTTTAATGTGAAAAAATGTGTGTCGGCGAGGTTAAAACACTATAAGAAAACACGTCTTTTGTGAGGAAACGTTGCGACGGAGGACAGCTCTCGCAAATTTGCGGTGGATTTGCGACGAAGGTACGAGAAAACAAAACACCTAGCAAATCCCTCGCAAAATTTGCGAGGAAGTCCGTCGTCGCAAATCCACTGCGCAATTGCGAGGCATTTACAACTAATTTGCAGGAGATGTCACATTCCTCGCAAATCACTCGCAAAATTGCGACGCATTTGCGAAAACAGAATCAATAGCAAATTTGCTACAGACATGCGAGTGAATTGTGATAGCCATAGCAAATGAATTGTAAAATTAGGAAATTACTTTTTTATAAATATTACAAAATTAATATAATTATTCTGAAATACATTTCAATGTTTTCATATATAAGATGAATTATTCTGAAATACATTAGTATTAATGATTAAAAAGTTGATAGAAAAGAGTATGATGAGACATTAAACCTTATAATATACTTGAAAGTTAATTTTACTAACTTTTCAAATTATTTTGATGGTTTTTATAAATTAAATATACATGGTTGCGACAAATTTGCGACTAATTTGCTATAGTCGCAATTCTATCGCAAATTGCGTAAATCATAGCAATTCCCTCGCAAATTACAACTTCAAACCCTAAACCCTAAACCCTAAAGACTAATTACATTAATATTAATGATTAAAAAGATGAATTCAAGACTTATAATCAAAGATAGGACAGTGCAACACAAAATATTTGGAGAATTGGACAATTTTTTGGAATATTTGTCAAATATATGTCTCAATGTAATGAACATATAGGAAGATAGTTAGAAGATAGTTAATGATTAGAGGAAGATGCAAAATTGGACAATTTACGACAAATATTTGATGATAGAAAAGAGAATGATGAGCCTATTGGACCTTATAATATACTTGAAAGTTTATTTGACTTAATTTTTTAAACCATTTTTGATGGTTTTTATAAATTAGATATTCAAGGTTTGCGACAAATTTGCGAGGGACTTGCTAGTTGTATAGCAAATTACTCGCAAATCCATCGTAAATTTCACCAGTCATAGCAAATCCCTCGCAATTTAAACCCTTGAACCTAAACCCTTAAGACTAATGACATTACTATTAATGATTAAAAAGATGAATCCAAGATTTATAATCAAAGATAGGGCACAAATGATAATTTCAAAACCTAAACCCTAAATTACTCGCAAATTCATCGCAAATATCTCAGTCCATAGCAATTCCCTCGCAAAATCTAAAAATATTAATTACATATTTTAATATGTTTGCTAGGGATTTGCGAGGGACCCTAGCTAATCCCTCGCAAAAGTTGCGAGGGACTTGCGATGCAGCGTTTTTCTATATAAATGGAAAACCTAGTTTGAGCGAAGCTCAAACCCTTCGCAGCCGACAAACCCTAAGTCTCTTCTTCTTCTTCTTCTGATTTCTTTCTTCTCCGGTTGTTTTCTTCTCCGGTTTTCGACTCCTCCGCCTCTCCCTTATCCAAGTCTACTCCTCCTCATCTCCCTTATCCAAGTCTTCTCCGGTTTTCGACTCCTCCACCTACTCCCTTATCATCGTTTTTGATTTTAGGGTTTTTATTAGGGTTCTTATTCGATTTTGATTTTCATTTCGATTGTAGGGTTCTTATTTCGTGTTCAATTTCAATTTTTGGGTTTCGATTTTAGGGTTTCAATTTTGGGGTTTTGATTTTAGGGTTTTGATTTTTTGATTCGATTTTGGTTTTAGTGCTTAGGTTTAATTTTAATTTTATATGATTCTTATTAATTTTGACTTAAGGGTTTCTAATAATCTTCTCGAGACAATAACGGTACTTATTTTTTTTTGTTGTAGATGTTTACTGGGAACGACTACACACAATTCCTCTCGCAGACTAATGCTCCAAGTCCATGCAGTGGTGGTTCTCGAGGGTCGTCATCGGGGGTTCAAGGTTCTCGACATGCAACCTCACAGCATAGGCCTACGGCACCTGCTTCATCTCCACCCATTCGTACGCCTCCAACCGCTGCTGCATCTCAATCGATTGGTCCCGATGCAGCCACACCTTCATCTCCAGCCACTCCTACATCTTTGCCTCAACGTTTAAACAGTATGACGTTGGAGGAGTTACTCGAGAGTCCTGGCCGTCAAAATCTAACACGATTAGATCCAAACCGTTCACCAGGAACTCTCTGGTAAGAGAATGATTAACTTATTTCAATTTTAAATTTGCATTTTTAATTTTAGGATCAATAATTACATCAAAACAGTTATGTTATCCCTAGGTTTTGTGATGATGGGAAGGTTGCAGCCACTGTCCGCAGCATCTTTGAAAGAGATTTCAAAGAGCCTCATGCTAATTGGTCACAGACGCCACAAGCGGTCGTAGATCGTTGGTATGAAACTTTTGCGGTAAGTAATAGTTTTGTTTAGTTTAATCGTTGATATATAACTTATGTAGCTTGGATCAATACTAATATATTTTGTTTTCTTTTTACAAGCAAACATATAACTGGGACCGTTCTATAAACGGTAGAGTTAGACATGAGTTTGACAAGAAGTTGAAGGAGCGGATGTGTGATCAAGTGTGCGGGTGGAAGGGAAAGTGGAGGGAGAATGGTGATGATGCAAGGCCCCGATGGATTGATCCTCAAGTATGGGATGGACTAGTTAAGTATTGGGGTGATCCCAAATCAGAGGTAAAGAGTATGAACGGCCGTAAAGCTCGATATCATGATCCTGATGGCACTGGCATACATAAACACCGCTCAGGCCAGACCTCTTCTAAAGCTCGTGCCAGAAAACTTGTAAGCTTCTAAATTCTTACAAGTTACAAGTTACTACTTGTCTGTTAATTCTTATAAGTTACAAGTTTCTAAATTCTCTGTTACTTCTTGTCTTTTTCTTACTAATGACCTTTGTCTTTTGTTTTACTTTGTGTTAGGCTGAGGTGACTGGTGAAAGCACTCCAGATTATCTACGTGTCCTAGAAGACACTCACAAAAAACCCGATGGGAGTTTTGTCGATGGAAAGTCAGAGTCCATCTTCAATGAAGTGTCATCAAAGATACAAGAGGCTCAGTCTCAGCTCTGTTCAGGGGATAACACAGAGAGTTCTGCTTCTGGTGGGTTGTCTGTTCATGCCAAGAACAAAATTTATGCCGAGGTAAACTTCTTTTTTATGTTAGATGTTGGATGTTGCCTTATTGTTTGAACGTTTTTGTTGTGTTAGTTTGTCTCGTATTTCTTATGTGTTGTTGTGTTGTTGTGTTAGTTTGTCTCGTATTTCTTATGTGTTGTTGTGTTGTTGTGTTAGTTTGTGTTGTTGTTGTTTTGAAAACTCTAAAGTTTGTCTTGTATGAGATTGGTCTTGATAGTTTGTCATAATATTAGGATATGCTACATTTGTGTTGTTGTGTCTGTTCTAGGATCCGAATCTTGTATGTCACTTGTTAGTTCTTTCAAATGAATATGAAAGTAATTGTTTGATTGTATTGATCATAGTTGCTCCGAGGAAGAAAAATAGACTTTATGGAGTTGGTTCTCTGCAACATGAAGCATCTTCAGCCCATTTTGGACCATCGCTTCCGCCTACTGAGGATCCGATTGTTCTTGCTCAGAAGCTTGCTGTCGCTGAAGCTACTCTCGCAACCCAAGCCACTACTCTCGCAACCCAAGCCACTCAAATTCAAGACAGTGCACAAAAGATGCATAGCTATGATGCATATTTTGACTACCTTGCCGGGAAGGATCCTGAGTTTGCTGCTAAGTTTGGAAGCAGGCTTGTTGACTCCGGCACAGGCACAGGCACAGGCACAGGCACAACCAGTGGCACAGATACATGAACCGGAACCAGGGTTCCCTCTCCATCACTCTCTTTTTAAGACAATTTGATATTAAGTTCTAATGGTTATTTTGTTTTTTGGACATGGTTGTTGTTAAGACAATTTTTTGTTTCTTAATTTTTTGTTTAGAAACAAAAAATTGTCTCGGCTAATATGTATGTTTGAATTTCATTTTATATTTTGATTAGAATTTCTATTTCTTATAAAATATTGTGAAAATATAAATATATAAATATATAAATTTGAAAATCAAAAATACAAATATCAAAATGAAAAAATTTCTTAATTCCGTAGCAAATTTATGCTACGGATTTGCGATGATTACTAATTTGCTACGGATTTTGCGACGAAACACATATCTGGGTTTATAATTTTATTAAAACTTTGCAACGGAAACAACGTCACAAGGATCTAGCAAATCTGCGAGGGATTTACGTTGACACATTTTGCAAGAGAAATGTGAGGAATGTTGTTCATCGCAATTTGCGAGTGTCTTGCGACAGATAAATATTCGTCGCAAAATTTACGAGGAAAGTGCTACGTGTATTAATTTGCGATACGCGATTAGCGAGGAATTGACGATCCTCGCAAATGCGTCGCTAACACCAGTTTGCGAGGGAAGAGCGACAAATCTTGCCATCGCAAATCGCGTGTTTTCTTGTAGTGAAAAACAAAGATATGTTGTTTGATCTTTTGAAAAGATGAGACCGATCGATATATGTAAAGGTAGGTGCAAAACCACGTCATCCACCATGAGTATATTTGGTAAATTTGTCATTTGACATTTGACATTTGACATTTAAGTTAACCAGTAACTAAATGTGCAATTAAATTTGACATTTGACTAATGACTAATGACTATGAGTTAACGCGTAATTAGAAAGAATACACAATGACTCTATGACTATGACTCTGAAGATATGAAGATTCTGAGCTGGCATCATTCTTCACTATTATATAATCCCATTCTTTGTCCTCTCTTCTCTTTTCATATCAATTCCATTTCAATCAATTTTGCTCATACAGATTTTATTATTTGTTTCCTCAAAAAAAAAAAAACACACAAAATGAGAAGCTTTCTCTACCTACTCGTAGTAGTGTCTCTCTTCTCATCATATGTTAACGCATGTGACCGATGTCTTCACAGTTCTAAAGCATCTTATTTCTCATCTGCCTCTGCTCTCTCTTGTAAACATTCCTATCTGCTCTCATTACTTCTTATAAAAGTACTTGTTTCTTTCTTTTCTCATGTCTTGATGTGTTTTCACATCCGGAGCTTGTGCTTATGGCTCTATGGCTACCAGTTTCTTCGCCGGACACATTGCGGGAGCTATACCTTCCATTTATAAAGATGGTGCTGGCTGTGGCGCTTGCTTCCAAGTTAGATGCAAGAACCCCAAGTTGTGTACCAGTAAAGGAACCATTGTGATGGTCACAGACTTGAACACGGGCAGCCAAACCGATCTTGTCCTTAGTAGTAGAGCTTTTAGGGCTATGGCTAAGCCTAGTGCTGGTGCTGACAAGTATCTTCTCAAACAAGGCATCGTCGACGTTGAATACCAAAGGTTCCATTCTTGAAACACCCAACTTCTTGGGTTTTTTATGGTCACTTGATTTATTTTGGTACTAATAAAAACATTTTGGAAATGAAAACAGAGTTCCTTGCAATTACGGTAAAAGGAATTTGCACGTGAGAGTGGAAGAACCAAGCAAAAAGCCAAACTACTTGGCGATAAAGCTTTTATACCAAGGAGGCCAAACCGAAGTGGTAGGCATCGACATTGCTCAAGTTGGTTCGTCAGAATGGAGTTACATGACTAGAAGCCACGGAGCCGTGTGGGCTACTGACAAAGTACCAACCGGAGCTCTACAGTTTAGGTTCACGGTGACAGGGGGGTACGATGGCAAAACGGTTTGGGCAAAGAGGGTTCTTCCGGCCTCATGGAAAGCGGGGATGATCTACGATGCCGGGGTTCAGATCACCGACATTGCTCAAGAAGGTTGTGATACATGCAGTCACATATGGCACTGAATCATTACAATTCTTCTTATTTAGGCAAACAACAAACAAGTACCATTCGATTATATATTAGAATTTATTTATACGAAACAAGAGGACTAAGAAGATCTATATATGTGTTATATGTACACGGTACACTACTCAAGAACCAAAGTTCATTCTAAAAAAAACTAGAGTCACTATACATTGCAATATACAAGCAAACTAGATTAAGACCCGTGCTAGAGCACGGATTGAAATATATTTTATTTATATTGTAAATTTTATATAAAATAAAATTTATGTGATTGTTTTTAAATATTTTTTGGATAAAACATTATGCAATAAAATCATATATTAAATATGATGGCTTGAAAAAAGACACATATTTTGTAAGTTTTATATTCTTAATGATTCTAAATAAGTATCCGTGTTATAACACTGGTTAAATTTTGTTTTATACAAAATTTTGTATATTTTATATTTTAAAATAAAATTTTAATATGTTGTATTAGGTGATATATGTGAAGTTATTTCAACAATGTATATTCTACATAATGACTTGAATGTCATTATAAGACATAATTTTGTAAATGTGCTTTTTAAAAAACGAGTTATTATATTATGAATAATTTAATATATTGTTATACTTTTTGTTTTAATATACTTGGTTTCTTGAAATTCTTTCATATTATAGTGATATATTATTGACATTGCTATAACAAATCAATTTAGAGTGTTTATAGTTTCTAACTTTTATATCAAGTTTCAATATATGAAAAATATTTCAAAATAAATTATTTAAAGTTTATTATAATATATAAAATTATAAAATTCAACAAAAATATAAAATTGAATTTAAATAGTCAAATTTTAACCCGTTACTCAGTAAATTTTTTAATTCAATAGATATTATTTCTAAAGAATAATATTACTAAAATTTGAATATTTTATAGATTAAACAATTTATATTTGTTTTAAGAAATTCAGCTTATTTTATATCCGGAAATAATTATAATAAATAATATGATAATTTATTTGTTTCACAAAATAGAATCATATATAAAAATGAGAGGTGAAGTATAATGATAATTAACAAATTAATATGTTAAGTTAGATATCAAAAGATTTTATTTGATGAATAATTTAATAAAGGAATTAATATGGTAAGTTAGATGATATGATTCTTTAGAATATTCTCTTTAAGATTTTCTGTATAACCTATTTGTAACCAATTAATCTATCAATTAATGTATAACATATTTGTAACCAACTTATTAAAATTATATAGTCTAAAAAATAATGTTGTGTACTTCCGTTTTATTATAAAGGGGATTAAAGAATTCGACAAGAAAACAAAATAACATAGATATGTCTACATCTCTTAAGTTGTACAAGCTATTAAACATGAATATTGGATGCAAATGGTTGTCAACTAAAAATAATAACAAAATGAGATGAAAAAAAAATGAGTGGAATAAATTGTGACATCCATTTTGGAGGCATACTAGTGAGGAAGATGAAAAAGAAAAAAAAAAATTATTACATTAAGATATTAGAAAAAAAAATCGATTAAAAGAATTTGAAGAATAATGACATAAATTTGACAATATTTGTTGTAGTGTTTTCAACTAAGCACAAGTAGAACATATATATCGACAAAAGTTACAACTTAGAGCTCTGCTTGAATTTTTGTCCAGAAAAAAAAAAAAAAAAAAGAGCTCTGTTTGAACACGAGACATCCCTAGAAAAATGCTTAAGTGTTTTTTTGCTTTATATTTCAGAAACACTTTAATAATTATATAAACATATAACGGTATAAGTGTATATGGGACTAGATATTGGAGACAAAAGAGAACATTATTGTGTTTATTATTTTTGGTAACTCAAATTTAACAAGAAGGTTTCGTGGTGTAGTTTGTTATCACGTCCGTCTAACACACTGAAGGTCTCCGGTTCAAACCCGAGCGAAGCCATAATACCTGTGTTTTTGATCATTTTTCCTTTAATGTTCCCAACAATATAATAATATATGCTAGGCCTAATAACTGTTATCTTGATTTTATCTATATTAACATTTTTGAAGTACATTTTGTGTTATGCCCTTTTAGTCATAGTTATTAAAAAAATTATTTATAATTTTAACCCCTAGAAAATTTCCTAAAATAACAATTACATCAGATTTTGTTTCCTAAATATTTTACATTTCATTCCTACTAAAAATGTAACAAACTGCAATCAATATTTTATGGAAATAGAAGCTATACTATATTAATGACACCTTCTATTGTTTTTTGAAGATATTATATCTCTAAATTTTTTGTAAACAAAGAAAACAACAATTTAATTCCTATTTTGTTTGTCAAAACATGTTAGCTTCGATTTTTAATGTAGATAAAAATGTTAATATAGATAAAAACTTTGATTCTCATTTTTTAAAATCATATTTTTGATATATATATATAAACTTAATAAAAACTTTAAAATATTATAAATAAAAGCTTATAAAAAGTTAAAAATATTATACAATGTTGTTATATAGTAGGACGGGTTATAAAGAAGACATGCTGGAATTAATAAAATATCATTAAATTTATGCATAAACACAGGTTAAATCCTTATTTTATTATTTGTCAACACTACTAATATTAGAATATTTGACATATCAAATCAACTTACTTTAACTAAGATTTTGTAAAATAAGTAAATTATTATGAAAATATGACTTAATCACGGCTTATAAATTACTTATTATGCATTTAAATCCTTTATTTTTTTCTAATAACTAAAAATCAAATAGAATCTCAAACACTAAATAAAACAAACTAAATTTAACAAAATAAATAGTCACACAGTATACCGCAAGTTAAAAATTAATATTAACATTTTAGCCGTTTGAACGGCTGAAAATTTTAATTATTCCTTAAGCGGCTGAAAATTTTAGTTATTCCTTTATTTACAAAACAAACTACAATTTAACAAGTAAATACAATATAAATTATAGATAATAATAAAATTATAGACCCGTGGTGTACCACGGGTTAAAATCTAGTTTTAGTACATTTTATTCATCTTGATGAAATATTTGGATAACTAATTCCCTATATAATAAAACGGAAATACATAACTTTTTATTGTAGACTGTATAATTTTTATAAGTTGGTTACAAAATAGGTTATAGATTAAATATAGGTTGGTTACCAAAAAGGTTATAGATTTATTGGTCAATATACACTTAAGAATATCCCAAAGAATCCTCTGAAAGAGAATATTCAAATGATTTATACAATTTTCAAAATAAAATCTTTAGTATTCAACGAAAGTACACAACTTCTTTTTGTAGACTATATAATTTTTATAAGTTGGTTATAAAATATGTTATAGATTAAATATAGGTTGGTTACCAAAAAAAGTTATAGATTAATTGGTCAATATACACTTAAGAATATCCCAAAGAATCCTCTGAAAAAGAATATTCCAATGATTTATACATACAAAATAAAATCTTTAGTATTCCATGTATTGTTACAAAATATATACTGCTAGGCATAAAAATGAATAAAATATTGGCAATTTATCACACTTAATTGTGATTTCCGGGATTTAGTTAAAAATAAAATCTTACCTAAGCACTGGTCATATTAAAACACTTTCACCAAATATGTTCAAAAATTAAAATTAAAACAAACAACAAATATAACCATATATCTCATACATAAATTTACAATATTAACAATATAAAACTTACAAAAAGATGTTTTTTTCAACCTATCATATTTAACATATGATTTTATTACATAATGTTTTATCCAAAAAAACTTTCAAAAACAATCATATAAATTATATTTTATTCTAAAATTATAATATAAATAAAAAAAATTGAAGCCGTGCTCTAACACGGATCCTAATCTAGTCTATCATTAATTGATTTAACTCCAATACACAAAAAGTGCTGGAGACTTTTGAGCTATAATAGGATTCTTTAATCTAACGGGCAAGACTCAAACACATACTTAAAATGCAGTTTAATCTCAGGTAATGCAAAACTGTTAGTGTGGAACAAGAATATTCTTGCCTATTCATACATATGGTGATGTAATGTCTCATCTAACTTTATAATTTATTGGCTTTTGTCCTTGGTGTTGATTGAGTTTGCAATTATTTGATCTTCAAGCAGGCCAAATATAGCTCGATCGTAAGGGTTTGGAGTCTTTTTGTATGTCACACGCAATGCAACCATTGCAATAGTTGTTATCAGTCATCAGAGACATTAATGATTCTTTTATAATACCGCCAAAGAGAAACCAGCAAGAACAACGGAAGGAGCACTTTTGTATTTTTTGTGAAACATCATTAGATTTTCGACAGGGATCCCCTGTGACTCTTCATCATACGTACAAACGGCAGTTTACAAGGCCATCAACAAGCAAGCACAAGTGTTGCCTTAACAGAATCATATTCATATCATATTTGTTTTGTTTTGTTTGGTTTTCTTTTCTTAAGAAATACTTTGCAAGTCGGAATAATTTATCATGTTGAAAAAGAAAAATCAAACAAATAACTAATTTGGATATGTTTAATTTCTAAGAAATTTTGATTAGCAAAGTGTTTTTGGAAATTCTTTCAATTTTTAAGAAATGTTACAAAAATTAAGAGTCACAAAAATAAGTGTAACTCTTTTTAAACATTTTAAAAATTACTGGCTTGAATTAGCCGAACTAGACGATGTGCTTACTTAAACAAATAGAAGGCTAAGATTAGGTGGAAATGCATTGGTTTTGGCATTAGTCATGCTCACCTCAGTGGACTCCTTCGCAGCCCCACCACTTAAAAAAATGAATACTCTTCTTGTTACTAGACATTAGCATTTACCAAATCTCATTAAGCACTAAGCTCAAGAGGACATGAGTGTTCGTTCCTATATGTCCCTTTAATTTAATACTCAGTAATTGATATAGAATCTAGACAAAATAGAATCGTAATCTTATATTTCGTATACCCCCGACAATGAAACAAAAAGAGAGGGAGTAGTATGAAGATATATATTCACATGTAGTAATCAATGCCATGGATATGACAGAGTCGTTCTCACATGGATATGTTTAATGGTATACCTATCTGTTGAAATATTTTGAAGATTTCATCGACTTAAATCAACAATTTAACAAACAAAATTATGATATCTCCGCTAAATGATAATTAATAATACCAACACAAAGTGGATAAGAGTTTAGTGATAAATCTCTTGAAAATGAGAGGAGAGGCTATAGTGCTCCACATCCTAATTATTATTTGTGTTTATACTTTATACAC
The DNA here is from genome assembly GCF_000633955.1 of Camelina sativa. Classification (NCBI taxonomy): domain Eukaryota; kingdom Viridiplantae; phylum Streptophyta; class Magnoliopsida; order Brassicales; family Brassicaceae; genus Camelina; species Camelina sativa. The sequence continues at coordinate 15,268,919 of NC_025693.1, forward strand.
TTGGTTTGGTTGTTAGTGGGAATGAGTTGTTATGGACTAGAAAACCTAATCCTTTTAGTTAAGTTCACGTACACCTCTCATTTCCTTGTGACTTTTAACAACAAATGTAGAGTTCTTTCATAAGACAAAAGTGAGAGGATTTAATTTTAATTAGTGAGGAAGACAAATATATAGTAGTAATTAATAAAAAATAGAAAATACTTGGGTAGATTTATCATTTTTACATTAACCAATGATACAAAAACATGTGTAGAGGAAAGTGATGAAAAGGGTTTAGGGAAAAAAGGAAGAAAGTGAAATTGGTTTTGGAATTTGTTCTTATCTTTACCATCCTTCTCAAAGCCATCCCCTTTTTAGGTTTCTCTCTTGTTTTAAAATCCATTATTAACTTTATAGGGTAAGACGTGTTTATGGATATACTCAATGATTTTTTTTCATTTTAATATCAAATGCATGGACTATAAAGTAATAATAAAAATTGGGGTTCAAACTTTTGTATTTTTCTATCTGAAAATACTCTCAAATCAGTTAAAATCAAATGTGAAATTGAACTTTTATTAAAATTAAGAATCGTTAAATAAATAATATCGAATTTCAACTAGTAAATAAAATGATTTAAAAGAAAATAATACATCATTTTTTATAAAGATTTTAAACAACAATGATCTAATAATACATGATTTTGTTTAGATTTCCAAATCAACTAAAATCCAATAATCATACTATTTTATAAACAAAGTTCTGGCTGGCACATTTCCGAAATTTTGTTTTTATCACCAAACAAGAAATATATGTTTGTTCCTTCAAAATATTAAAAATCAACTACAAATTTTTAATATAACTATTTCATTAGGTTACAAAAAAAGAAAAGAAACATATACTTATGGGTTTGTTTCGTTTCTTAATTAGTTTTTCAATACTCTACCATATGTTTGTTACCTAATCAGAGGACCGACATGTACAAAAGGCTAAAAAGAGTCGGTGAATTGGCCATGTCATCGTCCCACCCCATGACTCATATTGGTAAAACTAAATCTTCTCTCTTTCACACTTGTTCTTTTACTTTGGTTTGGACTAATAAAATTAATTAAAGATGTCACTTTATTAACATATGAGTAAAACGCGTAATTAAGGAAGCTACTCACACACATACCTAGCTATGACGTGACCGTGTGTGTTAGATATGGAGACGCTGAGCTGGCATCAACTCTCTCTTCAATCTTCATATCACTATTATATAATCCCATTCTTTGTTCTCTCTTCTCTAAACGCATGTTATTCACATATCTCTCTTCTCTCTAATTTGATCATATAGATATTATTTGTTTCTTCAAGAAAAAGAAAACACAAGAATGGGAAGCTTTCTCTACCTTGTTGTAGTCATCTTCATCTTCTCATCATCAGTTAACGCATGTGATCGATGTCTTCACCGTTCTAAAGCATCTTATTTCTCCTCTGCTTCAGCTCTCTCTTGTAAAGATTCAATCTTCTCTTCTCTCATTACTTATAAGTTACCATCTGTTTGTTTCTTTTTCTCATGATTTGTTGTTTTTGTTTGCAGCTGGAGCTTGTGCTTATGGCTCTATGGCTACAAGATTCTTCGCCGGACACATTGCAGCGGCTACACCTTCAATCTACAAAGACGGTGCTGGCTGTGGAGCTTGCTTCCAAGTCAGATGCAAGAACCCTAAGCTATGTAGCAGCAAAGGAACCATTGTTATGGTCACAGACTTGAACAAGAGCAACCAAACCGATCTTGTCCTGAGTAGCAGAGCTTTTAGAGCTATGGCTAAACCTGTTTCTGGTGCTGACAGAGATCTTCTTAAACAAGGCATTGTCGACATTGATTACCAAAGGTTCGATTCTTTAAAGCCAACACCTAACTTTTTGTTTTTCTTAATCACTTTCGTAAGTTAGTAACAAGAAAAATTTGGTAAATGATAAAAACAGAGTTCCTTGCGATTACGGGAACAAGAACATGAACGTGAGAGTAGAAGAAGCGAGCAAAAAGCCAAACTACTTGGAGATAAAGCTTTTATACCAAGGAGGTCAAACAGAAGTAGTAGCCATCGACATTGCACAAGTTGGTTCATCACGTTGGGGTTACATGAGCAGAAGCCACGGAGCCGTGTGGACTACTGACAAAGTACCAACCGGAGCTCTTCAGTTCAGGTTCGTAGTTACAGGAGGATACGACGGCAAAATGATTTGGGCTCAGAGTGCTCTCCCAGCTAATTGGGAAGCTGGTAAGACTTATGACGCTGGTGTTCAAATTACAGACATTGCTCAAGAAGGTTGTGATCCATGCGATGCTCACATCTGGAAGTAGTAACTCAATTCCAAATCCCAAATTCTTTAGGCACACACAACACACCATTTCTAGGTTTTATATATATGTAATGTGTAACAGAGTTGTTTATTTAACCGAGTTTAAAAGAACACAAACGCAAATCTTGATTCCAAAAGAGATTTCATAACATTACTTTACAACTGGGGGGAAACGAGAATTAAAAAAAAAAACAAAAACAGGTAACAAGCGAAAGTAGAAACCCTAAAACAAGATTTGAAAACCCTAAATTCCCAATTCAAGAACTGGTGAATTTGGTAACAGCTTTGGTTCCTTCAGAGACAGCGTGTTTAGCGAGCTCACCAGGGAGAACAAGTCTCACAGCAGTCTGAATCTCCCGAGAAGTAATCGTAGCCTTCTTGTTGTACCTAGCGAGCTTAGACGACTCCGAAGCGAGCTTCTCGAAGATATCGTTGATGAAACTGTTCATGATTCCCATGGCTTTGCTTGAGATACCAATATCGGGATGAACTTGCTTCAGAACCTTGAAGATGTAGATCTTGTACGTCTCGACGCTCTTCTTCTTCATCTTCTTCTTCTTGTCACCTCCAGCTCCAGCTTCTTTCGGGAGTTTCTTGCCGGCTTTTGGTTTCTTCTCCGCTGGCTTCTTCTCTGCTCTCGGCGCCATTGTTTTTGACTTTTGTGATTTTGTCTTTTCTGGGTTGAAGAAAGAAGAAGCACAGATCTGAATTGTGTTTTTTGATATCTTTACTCGATGAAGATGAGTTTTGCTTTTATAGTAGTTCGAGTAATTGATTCTATTGGTTATTAGGTCTTGACGAAGATCGATGACGTCGGAGATCCTAGCCGTTGATTGTGTTTTTAATCGACGGTTTATAAGAATGTTTGTAAACTAGGTCAGCTCATGAAGCGGGATCGCTGACGTGTCAAATATTTGGTATATGGTTGCGCGGCGTTAAAATCTCCGTTCCCGCTCCACTAAAAGTTTTGATGGGCTTTTTTATTGGGCTCATTTAAATAAATAGGCCTGATCCAAAGCTAATCTGTGTAATTTAACCAATGAAAATAGAGTAATTATATGCTACATAATACTATATTTAAAAATAAACCAAAATTAAAGATAAAAACTAAAGAAAAAAATCTTTATATTTTTAATTTGACAAGATTAAATATCAATTTAGGTTTATAAAATAGTGTTTATATTTTTAGCCTTTAGGTTTTTCAATTAAATGAAATTATATGTTGGTTTAGGTTTATAAAATAGTGATTAACTAGGTACCAACCCGCACTATATGCGGGATAAATCAATTTAAATAAAATATTATGAGAAAAACTATTATTTGAGATTTAAGATTTATTTGTGTAAAACAAAATATGTGAGTAGTGTTTTTTTTGTTTATTCAAATTTGCGTTTTGCTTTCGGTAAAATATGTTTTACCCGTGAAATATTTAAACTTGGAAAAGAATTTTAAGATGAGGTAGAAATTTTTGATTTGTTTTTGTGTTTCTAAAAATCAAATTCACATATTTTATGTTTTATATTATCATCTACATCACTATACCATTAAATAGATAAAAAATACTTTTTAGACTAATCAATTTAATTTAAACTAATCATAAGTTAAAAAAATGCAATGAGAAAAATGTATAAAAGTGGTAAATAAATGAATAATTTTTTTATTGTTTGTGAAATAAAATTTATTTCTAATTATTAAATATGTTATAAAACTGATAATTAAATACATTTTTGGATTTTAATTGTTGATTAAATTTTTCATTTTTGAAAACTTATAGAAAATAAAATTGTCTTATATATGTCAATTATATATATGTAAATAATAATGAGGTGAGAGGAGAGGATTATAGATTTGTTTTTTTTTAATAAATACAATGGCAGGGAGTTGTAAATAAATAGATGTTTTGAGGGTTATTTGATAAAAAGTGTTCTGAGCTCTGTAACGCTGACACATCAGTTTTTTTTTCTCAAGTGTGCTTCTCTATTAATTTATAAGGGATACAGAGTTTGTTTCCTTAATATGTTGTGTTTTCTGATTTTAATTTTGATTTGTTTTTAAATATAGTATAAGGTGGCATACTACTCTATTTTTATTGGTTAAGCTATAGGGGTGAATTTAAAAGAAAAGACTTTCTCTCTCTTATTTCTTTCATATCTTTCAGAGAGAGAAAGTTTTGGTTCCTCTTTTGTAATCTCCGTCTTAAATCGGAGTTTTTTGTTTGTACTTTTAGATTCCGGCCTCGTTGCCGATTTATCTTTCCGACTTTGTTTCGTATTTTATTTTGTTTTTTTCTCTTTTGGTTGTCTTTTGTAGTTGAAATTAACACTTCCAACTGTGGGAAGTTGTGAATTCCGGGAGTCATTAGATGGATCCTTTCTCACTAAGTGCTTGATTCTTCTATCAAGTGATGGTAATTCCTCGCTCTCTGCCAAAAAAGCTTTTATAATAGAGCGTCGGTTCTCCTTGGTGGACTGATCAAGATGATGCGGTTTGATTGGGACGAGATATGAAGAATTGGAGTATTCGTCGTGTTTTGATGATTCTCTGATGAATATTCTGAACTAATCTGCTAAGGTTAGAAATTATGGTGACAAAGTTTAGGTCAAATCAATCTCTTCTGGTAATATTTGGCAAAAGGCGATCTGGTACAGTTGAAGGCAACTAGAGGTAGAGGTTTCTCGGAGGACTGAGATGATCCTCTGGCCGACGAAGGAAGTTTCCGGTGAAGATGAGTCGGTGATGGCGTTGCTGACGAAACCTTCTTCTTCTCTCAACATCCCACGTTGCATAACACGTGTCTTCATTTTGTTTTTCTTATCTTGAAATATTTGCAATTGGTGGGCCTTTTCGTAGCCTTTCTTGTACCGATTACGTTCCCATTTGGGCTTTCTAAAAATATTTGGCCTACAAAAAAAAAAGCTAATAGGGGTGAATAAGGAGGTTCATATAAATATGAATTGATATAATTAAATATGAATAAGGAGGTTCATAGTTATATGATTTGATATAAATATGTTTATAAAAATTTCAATAGTAATTAAAAATTTATGCATATCCATGTTTGGAAAGTCAAATCTTGAAATAATTACACATATCAGATTTTACCTTATAAATGGTAAGTCAAATCTGGATACAAAGAAAAAAATATTGATAAATCAAATCTTGAAATAATTACACATATCAGATTTTCACTTACAAATGGTAAGTCAAATCTAGATACAAAGAAAAAAATATTGTTAAATCAAATTTTGAAATAATTACACATATCAGATTTTCACTTATAAATGGTAAGTCAAATCTGGATACAAAGAAAAAAAAGATTGATAAATCAAATCTTGAAATAATTACACATATTAGATTTTCAGTTATAAATGGTAAGTCAAATCTAGATACAAAGAACAAAATATTGATAAATCAAATCTTGAAATAATTACACATCAGATTTTCACTTATAAATGGTAAGTCAAATCTGGATACAAAGAAAAAATATTGATAATTCAAATCTTGAAATAATTACACATATCAGATTTTCACTTATAAATGATAAGTCAAATATGGATACAAAGAAAAAATATTGATAAATCAAATCTTGAAATAATTGCACATATATATATTTGGTAAGTTAAATCTTGATATGAACATATAAATTGATGTAAATTTGACAAGAGATGAAGTGCAACCATTAACTTCACCACTGAAAGTAAAAGAACATTTACTTAGAGAAATCAAGAGAACAATTACTTAGAGAATGAAAAACATTTCATTTAAAAGTATGTTATTGGTTTCTCTTCTTGTCATCGTCTTCTTCGGTAAGTGTGCACACTTTATCAATAGTAACATTTTCAAACAAACCAATAGAATTTTACATATATTTTTACCAATTTTTGAGACTAGTCTTTGTTAAATTTAATTTTAATATTTTTGTTTCAAAGATCAATTTGTTTAATTTTTGGTGATTTTAAGGACAAAATTTTGCGTACGTGGATAAGTGCGATACAGACGAGACATGCATGCGAAACTGTTTATGTGATAATGCGTACTGCGACAAAAAACGCCATATTTGCGTGTATAATTTATATGGTATGGATTCAGTTGATATCAGTTCTTCCAAGCAGCATGGTATTCAAGATCATAAAGGTTTTGGCAATGGAGCACCTCCACCACGAAGATTGAAATTATAATGATTAAATTAAAAATATTAGTCTAATAACAAGTTATTAAATAAAATAATTTATTTAAATAATTTTGATTTGTTATTTTTGTTGATGGTCATAAATTATGAATATCGTCTTAAATAAAATCAAGATGAGTTAAGATTACAAATTTAAACATAGAAAACGCATACTTGAACAATATACATTATTGTTTTACATATTAGTTTTGGTTTCCTAATCCTACAAATCAAATAATTTTTTTTGGGAAAACCATTAAACTATATATAAGTGATGTTCATTTGTTCTTCCAAATGGTCAACCTAGATGCAGATGAAAAATGATATTCGTGATGCAGATGAAAAATGATGTTTGTTTAGTGCAATTAAACACATCATCTAGATGTATTTGTCAAACTCATCCAAAAGGTAGAAAAAATGTGCATGATTTTAAGTGGTGGATTCATATGGTGATATACTTCCAAAAATTGTAAATGTCTAAAATACCTTAACTTACAATATTTTCAAAACCACATATATACATCAAAAAAATTTCTCAACTTGTAAAGTCAAGAATTATCATTTTTCCGTCAAAATCGCAAAACGGCACGATTATGTTTTTATTTTTTTTACCAAAATGTAAAAAATACAGGGGTTTCCATCAAAACAAAATCTTTTTACCAAACTTTGTGTTACGCCAAACTATAAGTCATGATTTTTGCAAGAAAATTTGCAAAATACCGTTTTTCAACCAAAACCAAAAATCACGATTTTGGCGAGAAAATTATGGAAATGTGCACACCAGAACTGAAAAACCAGAGAATTTTGTTTTCTGTCCAAAATTATAAAAGATAAAATTGTAAAATTGTGTTTTCTCGTCAAAACCGGAAAATATAAAATTGTGTGTTTCTCACCCAAATTATAAAAGGTAATTTGCAAAGTAGCATATACGTGAATGATGTCAGAAAAAGAAAAAAAAATTCTCACATATGATGCAGCGCATCTTAACGGTATCTCTATTTTGGTTTTTACTTATGGGTTCAGTTTATATTTTGTTTAGCTTCATGTGTTAAGTAGGCTTTACCTTTATGTTGGGTTTCTTATATTCATTAGGCCTAGGGTTTTTGACGTCTCTCTTTGTTATTTATAGCCTCCTTTGTGTTTAGAATAGGTAAAATATTATTGAATAAGAATCAAAGCTTTCAGCTTCTTTATTTTCTCTTGAACATTGGCTATTCATCGAATCAACGATTTTCAAGTCTCGTCTCTTGTTCGGCTATTCTTCGAATCAACGAACAACTAGACATTCCTTCTGTTTGGCCATTCCCAGGAATCAATAAGCACAAGGTTCTATCCTGGTTACGCTGTGCCAGTTTTGGTATCAGTGACAAAGACAATTCGTTCCCAACCGTGTTTTTGACTTTTGCAAACATGGCTGCTATGCGCAAAAAAAAAAATCTGAACGGCGTGAAGAGGAACAGCTCAATGAGTGATGCAAACAAACATTCAAGCTATGATCACCAATTCGATCCATGAATTGACAGAGACTTTGTTGAACAATCAATTCCTTCCATAGGATCTGGAATATGAAAGTTCAGAGGATGCTCAGGAGACCCCGTTCGCTCGAGAGCATCTTCCACATCCTCGAAAACAGGAATCTCGTGATGGAGAGTGATATCTTGTGTTCTTATGTGATTTTAAAGCTTAATTATTTATTGTTTTGTGCATATTCATGAGCATTTAAGTTGTTTAGGTTGCATTTTGCATCAAGTTTGGTATCTCAGATGTTGGAGTAGAGATGTACAAGAAAAGTGTGCTTTGGAGCTAAATAAGTCAAGAATTAGCAATATAATGGAAGACACACATTTGGATGCGCACAAGATGATTGATGATTCGGAACCAGTCTGCAGTCCCTCAAAGATCGACTCGTATGAAGACCTTTCATTGGTATTTAGCTCTGGAGTTCTTCACCAAAGTTATTGGAAATTGAGTAAGATTTTCAATGGAGGTGATTTAAGGATAATCGGATGTGTGTGTAAGGAGTTATAGCTGTTTTAGTGAGAGTATATACAGCCAGAACTGGAGATCAGATGGACCAAGGTGCGAAGACACAATTGCGGCCACACCACTCGGCCAAGCCTAGGCCGATGGAGTTCAAATGGTTGAAGGTGCGAAGACACACGCGGCCAAACCAAGGCCGAGGGAAGACACGCGGCTACACCACTCGGCCAACCCATGGCCGATGGAGTTCACACCAAGCTTGTTATATTTTTGATCCGGGTTTGACCCAGTTTGTTTTGGGTTGACCTAGGTTCTCTTCTACTCTCCTATAAATACTCTAAACCTATTAAGGAGACTGATATCTTATCTTATCTCTTGTTTTAGTAGCCACTTAGGGTTCATAAGCTTGTTTACTCTTGGTTATTGAATCCTTTTGATTTCCCAGTTTTAATAGCAATTTCTTCTTCTAATCTCTCAATCTATAAACTCTTATCATGATTTCACAAAGATCAAACTCTTTCCTTTGTGTGATCATGATGATGAGTGAGTAGATCTTTTAAGAATTTTGGGCTTGGTAGATTAGAGAGATAGATGGTTGATCTTTGATGTCTAGGGCTTTATTTATGCATTTCCTATCTTGATTAGTGATAATAATGCTAGATAGCATTGATCAAGCTTGAGTTTAGACTTTAGGATTTCCATGCCCACAAGGTGTTTGATGAAATTCCTGAACCAAACTTTTCAAGAGCTTTGCATTCCTAGCCAATGGAAATTGATGATTAGGGTGCTTAGTGGTATTTGAACTTGTTCTTAATGCATGTTTGTCTTGTGATTACCTTTGGAAATTGTTGATTATCACTTGATTATCATAGGATCTCTATCATGGAAATGAATTGATTTGCATAAGTGTTCTAGCCATAGGATTGTTCTTGATTGTTACTTAGACATCTAAGATTGATTAGCTATCTCCCAAGTCAATTAACTTGCCCAAGGTTCTCTTGTAAATTCTTGATTTTCAGTATTATTGCTAGTTGTGTTCTATTGCCTTGAGTTTGCATTGTCTTGTTTACTTTGTTTGAATCATTTTGTTAGCTAAGATTGTGAGAAAAGAACTTTTCCTTATTAAGAATAGATTAAGCATCTTTGTGTATTCTTAGTGTGTTGTTTAATGCAAATTGTGGATTGATAATAATTGATATGAAAGTTACTACATCAATTTGGCGCCGTTGCCCGTTTGCATTCTAATTGACCATTAGGATTTCATCTTTGCTTGAGACTATTCATTTACTTTACACTGTTTGTTACTTGGGTTGCATTGGTGGTTAGTATTTGATTTTCAGGGTGTATGAACTTGAGAAACCACAGCTTAGCAAACTTGTTTCAGCCTGTTGACGACATACCCCAACTTGAAAGAGAGAACCGCCGTTTAGCCCGCCAAGCCATGGAGAACAACCCGCCTCCAGCCGCTGGTCATAATGGACATGATCAGCCCAATGAAAACCAAGTTCCTATCCATCCTCCAAGACAAGCCCCTCTCATTGGAGCCTATGATGCACCAAATGTCAATGGACATAGAACTGGAATTAGAGCTCCACCAGTTGAGAACAATCACTTTGAGATCAAGGCCAGTCTTATCAACATGGTTCAAGGATCAAAATTTCATGGTTTGGCAATGGAAGACCCTCTTGATCACTTGGATCAATTTGATAGGTTTTGTGGGACTGTTAAGATCAATGGTATCTCTGAAGATGCCTTCAAGCTGCGCCTTTTCCCCTTCTCTCTTGGTGACAAGGCTCACATTTGGGAAAAGAATCTGCCTCACAACACCATTACCACCTGGGATCAATGTAAGAAGGCTTTTCTCTCCAAATTCTTCTCTACTACAAGAACAGCAAGGCTAAGGAATGAGATATCAAGCTTTACTCAAAAGGGAAATGAGAGTTTTTGTGAAGCATGGGAAAGATTCAAGGGGTATATCTCTCAGTGTCCACATCATGGTTTCTCCAAGGAGTCACAGTTGAGTACACTCTATAGAGGAGTTTTGCCTAAGTATAGAATGCTTCTTGATACAGCAAGCAATGGAAACTTCTTGGGCCAAAATGCAGAACAAGGGATGTTGCTGGTTGAGAATCTTGCTCAAAGTGATGGGAACTATGGAGAAGATTATGATAGAACCTCAAGAGATTATTCTGATATGAATGAGCAGCACAGAAAGGAGATCAAAGCATTAAATGACAAGATGGATAAGATGCTTATGGCCAATCAAAAGCAAGTTCACTTTGTCCATGAATGTGAACTTTATCAAGAAGGCATGGAAGCTTGTGTTGAAGGTCAAGAGGAAGTCAACTATGTAGGAGGCCAAGGGTATAACAAGTTCAATCCTAATTACCGCAACCACCCAAACCTCTCTTACCGCAGCACCAATGTGGAGAACCCACAAGATCAGACTTATCCACCACAAAAACCACCTGGTTTTCCTTCCCAACCCAACTATCAGCCAAAACCTCAAGGAAACTACCAAGCCAAGCCTCAAAATTATTCTCACCCTCAGCAACAAATGAATGCACCACATCCTCAAGGTCAAGTAGATGACACAACTGCTTTACTTAGACAACTCCTAGAAGGACAAGGGAGAGGTGCCATTGAACTTGCCACACAAATGAAAGCAATGCACCACAAGGTTGAAAATGTCTATGGTGAGTTAAATGCTAAGATAGAGAGGTTGCAAACACAAGTCCAAGGACAAGCTTCCTCATCATCAATAAGACAAATGGGTTCTCTACCAGGAAAATCAGAACCAAACCCAAAGGAGTTTTGCAATGCCATCTTCAAGGAAGAAGTGAACAAAGTTACTAGTATGAGTTTTGAAAAATCAAAAATGGATAGCCATGCTGATGAGAATAAAAGGTCTATTGAAGAGATCTCTTCTCTCCTATATGGTTCTGATGCTGAGAGTTTGGTGGTTGCTAAAGTTGAGAAATCTGAGAAGGGATCAAGGGGTAAGGAGATAGTTGCCAAGGAGGTTGAAAAGAAAGATGAACCAAGTGTTGCTCTTCCTCTTTATATTCCTCCAATTCCATTTCCACAAAGGGTTCTTACAAAGGCCAAAAAGAAAGTGCTCTCAAGTTTCAAAGCTAGTATGAATAGAGTTGGAGCACCTTTGCCTTATGTGGATAGCTTATCTCAAGTTCCTCTCCATATAGAGTTCATCAAAGCTATTCTAGCAAACAGAGAGAAGGTGGAAGAAATCATGGGAATTTTTGATTCACCAAGTGAACAACAACCCAGTCCAAAAACACTTTCCAAGCTTGAGGATCCAGGCAGATTTACTATACCTTGCTCACTTGGTGCTTTACAACTTGATGATGCCTTATGTGATTCAGGAGCAAGTGTCAATGTAATGTCACTTGAGATGGTAAAGAGTCTTGGGATCAATGACATGAAGCAGCCCTCTTCTTCCATCATGTTTGGAGATGCTTCCTCAAATTCTCCACTTGGTTTGCTTGAAAATTATCCACTCAAGGTTGGGGATTGCACAGTTCCAACAGACTTCATGATAGTGAAGATGAAAGAAACCAACAAGCTCCCTCTCATACTAGGAACTCCCTTTCTCAACACTGTGGGGGCAAGCATTGAGTTCCCAAATAAGAGAATAACTCTTCTTCATGTGAATCCTAACACATCCTATCCTATCAAACCTTCTTCCTCTACAATGTTTTGTGGAACAATCACTAGTGAAGAAGTGGCAACTAAGGAAGAGCATAGAGACTTGAATGACCAACATCAAGAGCTCCAAGTTGATAAAGTGGAGATTAAAGAGACCACAAAGCTTGATGAGGACATTGTGGATGGTGAGTGTTTAGACTCCTTGTTTGATGACCTCAAAGGAGATTCAAGAGTAGAGGATTTGGGTCAAGCAAATAAAGTTGTTGACAAGAAGAAGAGGAAGAAGAAACAAAACCAGCTTCCCACCATTGTTTCTTCTCCTATGACTTTGTGTTTGCATCCCTTGGGGCTTGTTGATGGAGCAATAGAGTACAAAGTGAAGAACAAAGGTCCTTCTTCACCTTTTGCAAGTGTCAAAGCCAAGCTAGATCCCAACTATCATTATGACAAGGATAAGCTTCATGAACTTCTCTCAAGTGTCATTACTATCAACCTCCAATCTCCTTCCACCAATTCAGCAAGATCTCAAGGGAGCACTAAATCTCCTCCTATCACTCCATTCCCTAAAGTTCACAACTAGGGCCAAGGTATGGTCCTCACATCCTATTGTATATATCATTTGAGTCTTGTTTTCTTTATTTTGTTAGTCTTTCTCTTGGACTTTTCTCACACAGGGACTGTGTGAATTAAGTTTGGGGGAGAGACTAGCCATCTAACATTTTGTTCTGTTTTGACTTTTATGTTTTGTGTGATGCATTGTTAATAGCTATGTTTTGAGAAAAATAAAAAAAAATTGAAAAATTTTCGAAAAAACAAAAACAAATTCATGTAGCTTTGCATATTCATTCTTGTGTTTAGGATTGAGTCTAGAAGCATTAAGT
>NC_025693.1:15283836-15284975 GCF_000633955.1 Camelina sativa
GGGATGAACTCGAGCAAGCACTCGATCGAGTGTTGATCGAGTGCAGGGTCGAGCTGGACTAAACGCAAAAACAGAGCAACACAATAAAAACAGAGCAATGCAAATACAAATCAAACAACAAGCAAGCAACAGGATTAAGACTTTAAAATCTATAAACAAAGAAGGTCCTGAGGAGGGATTCATGGGCTGAACTAACCATTGTGGTTATCTAACTTGGTCAACAAATCTCAAGCAAACTTTGAGCTAATCTCTAGACATATTATTCTAAGACAAGCTTCTTCCACCACTACAAGAAAACAGGTGATTTACGACTGCACTATTAGTCACTATATAGTCGCTAAATCATACATAACGACTAAATTACGACTAATAACTGTTGTCGTAAATCGGCAGTCGGTAAGGAAATTCAGTTGTAACATAGTCGGTAAATATCGACTATGTTACGACTATGGCATGTAGTCGTAAACATAGTCGTAATTTAGTCGTTAGTAGTTACGACTATTGGACGACTATGTTACGATTAATAAAATATTGACAGAAGTTGTTTACGAATAGTTGTGAATTCGTCGTTAAATTATACGACTCAGTGGCTACTATTTAGCGACTATTTGATGACTATGTTACGACGACTGGTTTGACGACTATAGTGATTAAAACCATAATTGTTTTGTTTTATTTTATAAATCGAATTTCTAATCAAACAGAAACCTAAAATTCATATTTTTAATAACCAAAGTTCACCACAATAGTAATTTTTTCACCACATTAGCAATTACAAAAAGAGAACCACAAAAAGAGAACCAAAAGTGATCAATCAAAAACTATGATTGACACATCATCCCAAAGTGACAAGTTCATAATAACCAAAAGAGGTTCTAAACATAATAAGTAGCCGAATAAGTAGCTTAAGAAGTAACCTAAGAAGGAGATGTTCTTTGTGTTGGAGAGGCGGTGGATGCATCACTTGATTCAGACTCTTGGAATTCAACATAGGCCGGACACATCGTACGCATGAACTTTTCCAAGTGCTCTATCTTCTTCTGTTGCTCAGCCACAACTTTGGAGTGTTCTGCTTCAAGAGCAGCAATCTCAGCATCACGTTTTGTAGTATAGGCAACTTGTTCTTCAATTATACGATG
>NC_025693.1:15286271-15287990 GCF_000633955.1 Camelina sativa
GAAAAAAAACAAAGTTACTCACCAAGCCTTGTTTGACTTGTTGATAAGATGTTGGCCCAGATAAGTGCATGTGAGGACCGAGACCATTACGGTCTGACATGCGAGCTTTGGAATAGATTCGACTCCTTTCTTGTGCTTCTTCAGTCTCCCACTGAGCAACCATTACTTTCCACAGGTCACCCTCGATCCATTTAGGTTGCACTCGACTAGTCCTAACGTCGCTAACCATGTTTTTCATCCGTCGTTGGCATATGTCATAGAAATACTGTTGCACTGTTCCTGTTATTAAAGGATCCCAAGTGTGTGTTTTCTATGAAAAAAGGAAAATAAAATTACATTAGTGAACAACAACTTAATCAAAACCTATCTATGAATGAAACTCAGAACATAAAACTATACCGCAAACTCAAGGAAGTATCTTTCTCGTCTATCCGGAGGCACACATGACCAATTGTAGAATGGACCATCAAATTTGTTTGTAAAAACTCTAGTAATCTTCCGAACCAGTGCTGATTTTGCATCACGAGTAAACCTCAAAACATAAGAATCAAGTCAGACAAGTTCACAAAACTATCACATATCACCCTAACACATGTATGACAACACAGAATTAAAACATGTTTACTCACCAAGTCGTGTTAGGCTTCGGTTCCGGAGAGAGCACGGTGGTAAATTTGTCGCGGTCCGGCACCATAAGTATGGCGTTAAGAGCCCTCAACGTGTCCTCCCGGAGTTCCGGCAATACTGGATCTGGCTCCTCGAAGTTGTTACCTTGAGAGGACGGATGGCTTTGGTTGTTACCTTGAGAAGACGGATGGCTTTGAGCGTGAGAGTTCTGAACTGGAGATCTCCTAGAAGCATGCAAAGGATTCGATTGAACCGGTGGATTATTTTGGACTTCTGGTAATGACCTAGCTGGTTGGTCTTCTCGGCTTCGATTCACGGAATTCTCAAACAGGATCTGTGGCGGTGGATAGTTTCTCACCTGCGGTCCGGCTGACGTCGATAGTTGGGGGGAAACACGGACTTGTTCTTGAGGCGTCTGAGGCATTGGATTGTGAGCCGCTGGCGTGAAGTTGTACTGCGGCGGTAAAGGATTGACTTTTTGAACCTTCGACGTAGGGTTCGAGCCACCGGGTCTGAGAGCAGCGTTGGGGACATTCCTCTTTCGTCCAGACTTCTTAACCGGCATCGTAGAAGACTGAGAGAATTGGCGATTGCGTCGATGAGAGATTGAGAGATGAGAGATTGAGAGAAACGGCGAAGAACGGTGAGAAATCAGAAATGAGAGATTAGGGTTTGAGCATTAGGGTTAGGTCGTTTGTTTATCGGCTGGACCGCGTAAATGGATTCCCGGGCTTGTTTAGTCCCTAAATGTTTTAAAATTAGTCACTTATTAGTCGCTGATGAGTTGGTATGTGATTTTATTTTAACAAATTGGGCTTCTCTTGTAGTCCAAAACCTGGTCCAACACGTAATAAACATGTTTAAACCCAATATTCTGTAGTTAGTCACTTATTAGTCGCGAATCTGTAGCCATATTTAATTTTAGAGAAACATATAATTTAGTTTAGTTTACATATTATTTGAAATCTGCTACTTATATATACACTACATAATATATTGATCACTTAAAAATTACAAAACATTAGTTACATATAAACTTAAAGAATGTGAATATCTAATAGTATATAAAGAATGTAAACATGGATATATATA
>NC_025693.1:15288701-15289471 GCF_000633955.1 Camelina sativa
TAAAAAGCTGGACTCTTTTGGTGGCTGCAGGTACAAGGCTTTATATAGGAGAGGGAGTGGAAGCCCTAAAAATACTAAAAGACAAAATAGTCAACGGCTCGGTCAACTCGACCTGTGCTCGGTCGAGTGGCAGGTCGAGCTGGCTTCTCTTGTGCATCCTCCACTCGGTCGAGTCCTCCTCAGCACACGGTCGAGTGTCTGTTGAGTGTGCGGTCGAATTGGACTCTGGACCTTGGTTCTTCAGCCTTAACTCTCTTGCTTTCCCTTCATGATTGGCTCACTTCTCCTCAGCATTGCTTCCATGCTCCTTAAACTCCAAAATCACCTGATTATGCATGAAAAGATGCAAATGCAATGCAACTAAACTCTAATGCATGATTAGTCCTAAAGCTATGCAATAATGGCCTAAATGGATAGCAAAAGATGCAAAAGATGTGAATAAACTAAGGGAAAACATGGTAAAATATATGAACATCAACACCCCCAAACTTAGTCTTTGCTTGCCCAAACAAATAAACAAGACATAAGAAGGTAGGTGAGGTTTGAAAGTGGGATCTCAGCTCCTAAAGCTTGCAAATAGACCATCTAGAATCAATGTCCAAGTTACTAATACTATGATGCAAGTTGAATGAGCTGTACTTAAAGACTTTTGACAAGCATATCACAACCTTTACTGATTTGAGCCTTAGATATCCACATGCATTCAAATCAACCATTTCCTTTAACATTCATTAATCAAGAACATGAATCAATTCTATGCAATGCTTAAA
>NC_025693.1:15291680-15295138 GCF_000633955.1 Camelina sativa
TTCCAAGTGTAGGAAGCTCAAAATTGAAGATGTGATTTCCTTGATGCATCTCCTTGGCTAGGATGAGAGTAGAGGTGAGGTAGCTTGAGTCAATCCATCTTGGTGAGACCCTTTCTCCTCTAAGTGGTACCTTGGCAGCTTGTAGAGTTGGAGTAATGATGCCTCCAATGGTTAGTGCTCCTCTTGACCCTTTCTTCTCCAACTTGCCTACCCAACTTCTCAAATATATCATATGGTCTATGAGCACCATTGCAAGATCAGTCTCTATAGTGCTCCCAAGGATGATGGTCACATCTCTTGCTTTGAGGATGATCCCATTGAGAGCCATATCAATCATCTTTAGCTCCCACTCATTGATATTCCCAGTTTCCTTCCTTGCAAAGAAGGTGTTGGCAAGAGCTTTGTGGAAGTACCTTAGGACTGGGCTCCTTATCCTTGAGCTCTTGGAATTGGAGGATGAGTAGAGTTTGTTGTCCCCAATGGTTTCCCACACAGCAAAGAGTTCTTCTCTTGGTATCATCAAGCTTCTATTACTCCCAACTTCAAAACCAAACACATTGGCTATCTTCCTCATTGAAAGCTCATGCTTCTTCCCCTTGATTGTGAAGGAAATGTGACCAGCTCCAACCTCAGCATCCTTCCTTGCATATGTATGCAGCTTGACAGTGGCTAGAAACTCACAACTTTCCTCCTTTTAGCCCTCCATGCAAAGCCCCATGAACTTGGTTAAGTTACTTTTCTCAAAAAGAAACTCCACATCTTCATCAATGGCAAGCTTCTCCATGGTTTTCTTGTAAGGATATCTAGTCCCCAAGAACTCCATTCTCATGAAAGCATCATAAAGCTGCCTCTTTGACAACCCACAAGATTCTGCTTCCCCATCATCCTCTAACTCTTCTTCTTCACTTTCTTCCTCACTCTCATTTTAACTCTCCTCTTGCTCAACCTCAACTGTTGGCCTCTTCCCTTTGGCCTTGTGTCTCCTCATAAACTCATTGAGAGTTGGCTCCCTTTCCTCCTCACTTTCAGTCCTCTCAGGATCTTCCTCAACTGATCCTCTCCTTGGACTCGGTATCTGGCTCGACCGGCTGCTCGAACCACCATTCGGTCGAGTGCATGATCGAGTGGGGCGTCGAGTTGTCTTTCCAGCTTCTCTACTTCTTTCAAGGCCAGCATCACGACGTTCCATGGAGGTTGCAGCGGTTTGTTGAGACTTCCTAGTGATCTTAGAAGACATTTTCAAAAGGAACTGAAAGGAATAGACTCAAAGCTCAAAGTTAATAGGTTAGTGACCCAAAAACTTGAAAGAACAAAGCTTGAGCAAAAGATGAACTTTGAGAGAGATTTTAAACTTGAATTTAGTTGTTTTTAGCAAATGAGAGAGTGTGAGAGGTATAGGATCGTGCAAGTCCTATTTAAAGAAGCTAAGGGGACAAGGAGACAAGGGTGGAGCGTCCATACCATTCAAATTTGAATTGGGAATCTTTGACTTGCTTTTGGCTGCCACTCGACCCCACACTCGACCAGCACGTGGTCGAGCTCCTTGACCCAAGTTTGAAAATTCAAAATTTTTCTTCCTTTTCTCCCTCCACTCGATCATTCTAGAAGAATGGGAATCGAATGGGCCTCACTCCTTCTCCAGCTCGGTCGAGTACCTCTTGTGGGATGGTCGAGTGGGCCTGCGAATCTCCTTGCCTAAGTCCAAATCTCTCCATACCTAACTCCATTCTCACTAAAAAGCCTGTCCAACACAAACATAAAAGAAAACACATCAAAACTACTAAGAAATTAAACCATATTTACAAAGGATACCTTAGGGACTTCCTCCCTAGTGAGCTTGTTTAGAGTCACTAAGCTTGACTTTTGGTTTCCTTCTTAAACTTGGTCTAGATACCAAGGAGGTGATGAAATCCTCCCTGGAACCTCTTGGTCACTGTGAAGTTGATCCTTGATCACCTCACCCTTAGCACACAAACCATACTTCTTCTTGATTTTGAGCCTTGGTCTTGCTTTCCTCAAAGACCTCTTGTTCAGCTTAACTTGGAGATCCTCAACCATACTAGACAGCTCTTGAACTGACCTCTTAAGCTTTTCCACAGAATCTTCTTGAAGAGAGAGCTCAGCCTTTGGAGTTGCCTTATCACTTAAGACCTCTTGACCACCTTTGTCTTTGATAGTAAAAGGCTGATCATCAATGGTAGGAAGGTTGGTTGGGTTATAGATATTGAACTTCATAACTATACCCTCAGCAATGTTCAAGGTCACAAGACCTTCCTTGACATCAATGACTGCTCCAACAGTGGCTAAGAATGGCCTCCCAAGGATGATAGGATCTTCAGGTTCCTTGTCCATCTCCAATACCACAAAATCTGTATGAACCCTTGCCTTCCCTATCTTGAGTGGGACATTCTCCAACCTTCCAACTACTTCTCTGTTTGACCCATCAGCTAGGCATACATGGAGGTTGGTGGATTTGAAATCAGTTCTCCCAAGCTTTTGAGCTATGGAGTATGGCATCACACTAGTTGAAGCTCCCAAATCACAAAGGCATTGGTTGTAGTGGAGGTAACTGATTGTGCAAGGCAGATAGAATGGTCCTGGATCCTTAAGCTTAATTGGGATGATCACTCCTCCAAGGTTCTCAAGATCCTTCTCATCTTGAGCTTGAGCCTTCTTCTTTGACATATCAAGCAAAAAATCTCTATAGAGAGGATAAGGTTCATACTGTTCCAAGGCAGGTCCTCTCTCCTTTTCTTGGTAAGCAATGATGATCTCTTGAATAGCCATCACTTCCTCTTGTTTCTCAACCAAAACTTCTTCTTTCAATACCCATACTTCCTCTTGTTGCTTGGATGTCTTTTCTCTCAATGATTTCCCTTAATTCCTTGATCTTTTGTGCTTTGAAACGTCCTGGGAATGGTAGAGGTGGTTTGTAAGCAGGAGGAATGTACTTAGCAGGTTTAACAGCTCCTGATCCTTCAGCTCGATCGACCACTCAATCAGGCGCTCGGTCGAGTGCTTGCTCGAGTTCCTGGTCGAGTGCAATGGCGGATTCAGATTTCTCTGCACAAACTTCACTCAATGCTTCAATAACTGACCAATCCTCCCCATCTTGAACATCACTGTCTTCAGTGACTTCCTCATCAGAGATATGAATGGCTTTTGCAGTGAACTCCCTTGGATTTTGAACAGCTTTTCTAGGGAGTTGGTTGGGTTTATGAGCAGAAGTAGAGGCAATGTTGCTCTCCATATACTTTACTCTAGAGCTGAGACCTTCAAACTTCATGTTAAGGTCATTATACTGGGATGTGAGCCTTTGATTCAATTCAGCAAACTGCTTGGCTTCCTCAATCTTTCCTTGTGTTTGCCCAATCAAAAACTGTTGCATCATAGCTCTTAGGTCATGTTCTTGGCCTTGGTTAGTCTGAAACCCTGGTGGGGGACACAACTGAGGCTGG
>NC_025693.1:15297129-15311317 GCF_000633955.1 Camelina sativa
TTGATCTCAAAGTTGTTGTTTGGCACTGTTGGAGGCACAATACCAGCCCTTTGGTTGTGGGTGTTGGGTGCATCTCCAGCACCAATGTGTCTAGGTCTCTGCTCATGGTTAGCTTGTTGCTCCATGATCACTAGATCCTCTTGCTGAACTTGAACTACTCTTCTTCTCTGATTTCCCAAACCCTTTTGCTTCCTATGGATGTTGTCAATAGGCCTTTGAAGATTGTCTTTCCCCTTAGACCTTGTGTGCATCAACAAACGCGAGTACAGACTCGAACAGGTTCACAATTGAGCTCAGGCTCGTACGGGTGGTTGAATCGACTGGGAAGTGGTGTCCAAATGTACACGGCTTCCGACTCGATCAAGTGCTCGATCACTGCTCGGTCGAGTGCTTGGTCGAGTGGGTACCTGAAACTCAAGACAACCCAACAACAGAAGATTCGAGTCCAGCAACTTCACAAGTGTATAAACGAACTTAATCTTAGACTAATATGGATCCTAAATGTCACAAAAACACACTCAAACGGGCAACAGCGCCAAATTGAAACAAGTATTTTGTATGGATGGTGAATGATGATGAATGTATGCAATGAGATATGAATGGATGGATGGTAAGGTGTTTCAATTCCCCTTATGCAGTTGCAGTATAAGAGGTGTCAATCCTAAATGAGTGTTTGTGAACAATTAAGATATGTATATGAGACTAAGTCAAGCCAAATGTAAGGATGTTTGTCACTAACAATCCTATGATTAAAATGCAAAGTGCAGAAAGTAAAACTATAAGAACTAGATGCTAAATGTAAATGGAACAGAATGATTATGACTAATATGAAGCTAGAACAGAAATAGAAACTACAATAATGAACTAATGCAAGACAATAATGAACAAGATAAAAAGTAAATGCAACTGGAATGCAAATAGAATGAGACAAGAGATAAGACAGGACAACTACAAATCATAAACCAAAGTTCTGGGGATGAACTCGAGCAAGCACTCGATCGAGTGTTGATCGAGTGCAGGGTCGAGCTGGACTAAACGCAAAAACAGAGCAACACAATAAAAACAGAGCAATGCAAATACGAATCAAACAACAAGCAAGCAACAGGATTAAGACTTTAAAATCAATAAACAAAGAAGGTCCTGAGGAGGGATTCATGGGCTGAACTAACCATTGTGGTTATCTAACTTGGTCAACAAATCTCAAGCAAACTTTGAGCTAATCTCTAGACATATTATTCTAAGACAAGCTTCTTCCACTCTCATGGCAAGAAACAATCAAACCTATGCATCTCTAGACTTGTTCTCACAAAGAAAAGAATCTACACAAGCAGGCATTAAGCAATACATCTCAAACCAAACAAGACCTCTAATCTCTTAGCAAGCCTAATGGTAAGCTCTAGATCTAGCCTTATCTATGCTTCTTAAACATTGGTGTGATGCTAAGATGCTTGAAATCAAACCCTACCCTCTCAGATATAGGATCAGCATTAAGATCATCTAGCCTAGAAGAGATCTACAACAATCAAGCTTGACCAAATCAAACAAACCACAAGATCAATCCAGCCTAACCCATCCTCAAGATCCTAGAGAACTACTCACAAGAACACATGATGAACAAAGTCAAAAACCCAGAAAAATACGAAACTTGCATCATTAGAAAGATGAAACAAAGATCTACAATATTGGAGAAAGAATCAAACTCGAATTCTCAATATTAAGAAAGTTATGAAACCAACAATATTGAAGAATTTAGTCTTTTTCCACTTAAAAACAAGTACAAGATCTAAGAAAAATAAAAGTGCAAAAGGAATAATTCCCAAAAGGGTAAAAACTAGGTTTAGAGAATATCTAAAAAGCTGGACTCCTTTGGTGGCTGCAGGTACAAGGCTTTATATAGGAGAGGGAGTGGAAGCCCTAAAAATACTAAAAGACAAAATAGTCAACGGCTCGGTCAACTCGACCTGTGCTCGGTCGAGTGGCAGGTCGAGCTGGCTTCTCTCGTGCATCCTCCACTCGGTCGAGTCCTCCTCAGCACACGGTCGAGTGTCTGGTCGAGTGTGCGGTCGAGTTGGACTCTGGACCTTGGTTCTTCAGCCTTAACTCTCTTGCTTTCCCTTCATGATTGGCTCACTTCTCCTCAGCATTGCTTCCATGCTCCTTAAGCTCCAAAATCACCTGATTATGCATGAAAAGATGCAAATGCAATGCAGCTAAACTCTAATGCATGATTAGTCCTAAAGCTATGCAATAATGGCCTAAATGGATAGCAAAAGATGCAAAAGATGTGAATAAACTAAGGGAAAACATGGTAAAATATATGAACATCATATAGCAAATAATGAATAAGAAAGAAAATGAGCTAGTGTTTAAAGCAAGAACAGCCTTAGAGATACAATAAAAATAAAGGAATAAGACCATAAGTAAAGAAGAAAAAGGGGGTAAGTTGAATAAGGTTGAGTTTTTGGGTTTGAAAGGAAGATAAGTAAGATGAGAAAAAGGGTAGAAAAGCTTCTAGGTGGGTAGAACATCAAGAGCTAAGCTTTGTATGCCCAAATTATTCTCAGTCTTAGATAGATTTCATGACTGTCTAGCATTCTTCTTTGTTTGAGAGTTAACCACCCAAAAATACCATTTCCAACCACTTTA
Source organism: Camelina sativa (assembly GCF_000633955.1). Lineage (NCBI taxonomy): Eukaryota > Viridiplantae > Streptophyta > Magnoliopsida > Brassicales > Brassicaceae > Camelina > Camelina sativa. Next base: position 15,299,776 of record NC_025693.1, read on the forward strand.
TAAACAGCCTTTCCCTTAAACCAATTGAGCTTGATTTATTTTCCATTTGCAAGATCACACCAAACACTTTAATGAATGTGAAAGAGATGTTCAATAGGATTGCAAGTCTTTGCCAATAGATGGAAGATGAACTAGAGTGGTGCATTGTGTTAAGCATAGAAAAATATTTGTAAGTACTTTGATTGTTCTTAGCACCATTGAACTACATTTAAGGACTTTGGTTTGAATCCTTTGTTGATGCTTTTTGGTTCTGAATCCTTTTTTTTTTCAAACCTCTCTCTCTCACTCTTGCTTGGTTTTTGCTAAAGTACTAGCAAAGTATAAGTTTGGGGGAGTTGATATCTTGTGTTCTTATGTGATTTTAAAGCTTAATTATTCATTGTTTTGTGCATATTCACGAGCATTTAGGTTGTTTAGGTTGCATTTTGCATCAAGTTTGGTATCTCAGGTGTTGGAGTAGAGATGTATAAGAAAAGTGTGCTTTGGAGCTAAATAAGTCAAGAATTAGCAATATAATGGAAGACACACATTTGGATGCGCACAAGATGACTGATGATTCGGAACCAGTCTGCAGTCCCTCAAAGATCGACTCGTATGAAGACCTTTCCTTGGGATTTAGCTCTGGAGTTCTTCACCAAAGTTATTGGAAATTGAGTAAGCTTTGCAATGGAGGTAATTTCAGGACAATCTGATATGTGTGTAAGGAGTTATACCTGTTTTAGTGAGCGTATATACAGCCAGAACTGGAGATCAGATGGACCAAGGTGCGAAGACACACGCGGCCACACCACTCGGCCAAGCCATGGCCGCTGGAGTTCAAATGGTTGAAGGTGCGAAGACACACGCGGCCACCACACGCGGCCAAACCAAGGCCGAGGGAAGACACGCGGCCACACCACTCGGCCAAGCCATGGCCGATGGAGTTCACACCGAGCTTGTTTTATTTTTGACCCGGGTTTGACCCAGTTTGTTTTGGGTTGACCTAGGTTCTCTTCTACTCTCCTATAAATACTCTAAACCTATTAAGGAGACTCATATCTTATCTTATCTTTTGTTTAGTAGCACCTAGGGTTCTTAAGCTTTTCCATACTTGGTTTTGTTGAATCTTGGTTTGGAATTCCAGTTTTAATAGCAATTTGTCTTTCTAATCTCCTAATCTACAAGCTTTTATTATGATTTCACAAAGACAAACCTCTTTCCTTTGTGTGATCATGATGATTAGTGAGTAGATCTTTTAAGAACTTTGGGCTTGGTAGATTAGGGAGATAGATGGTTGATCTTTGATGTCTAGGGTTTATTTTATGCATTTCCTATCTTGATTAGTGATAATATTGCTAGATAGCCTTGATCAAGCTTAAGTTTAGACTTTAGGATTTCCATGCCCACAAGGTGTTTGATGAAATTCCTGAACCAAAGTTTTGAAGAGCTTTGCATTCCTAGCCAATGGAAATTGATGATTAGGGTGCTTAGTGGTATTTGAACTTGTTCTTAATGCATGTTTGTCTTGTGATTACCTTTGGAAATTGTTGATTATCATTTGATTATCATATGATCTCTATCATGGAAATGAATTGATTTGCATAAGTGTTCTAGCCATAGGATTGTTCTTGATTGTTATTTAGACATCTAGGATTGATTAGCTATCTCCCAAGTCAATTACCTTGCCCAAGGTTCTCTTGTAAATTCTTGATTTTCAGTATTATTGCTAGTTGTGTTCTATTGCCTTTAGTTTGCATTGTCTTGCTTACTTTGTTTGAATCATTTTGTTAGTTAAGATTGTGATGAAAGAACTTTTCCTTATTAAGAATAGATTAAGCATCTTTGTGTATTCTTAGTGTGTTGGTTAATGCAAATTGTGGATTGATAATAATTGATATGAAAGTTACTACATCAGAGAGTGTGAAGACCTACGTTGGAAGTCGGGTTTCAAGATCGAGATACCAGAGTTTCATGGCAGCATACAGGGTGATGAGCTGTTGGATTGGCTCGTTTCGGTGGATGAGTTAATGAAATTCAAGCAGGTCCTCGAGTCAAGGAAGGTAGCGTTGGTGGTAACAAAATTTCGTGGGCGCGCAGCATCATGGTGGATGCAACTGAAGGCGACACAAGCACGAACTGGGAATTAGAAGATTCTAACGTGGAACAAGTTGCAGAAACACCTGCGTCACTCGCTTCTTTCTCAAAACTATGATCGTACTATGTACACAAGGCTTCAAAACTTTCGTCAGGGATCAAGATCAGTGGATGAGTATGCAGATGAGATTTACTTTTTGATTACGCGGAATGAAATATTTGATAGTGAGATTCAGTTGGTATCACCTTTTATTGGTGGATTTCGTCCACAACTACAGAATGCTTTGGTTCAATTCGACCTTACAACCATTGCAGAGGCACATCATCGAGCTGCTGCTTTTGACAAATCATCCTCGTCCTTCTAATGCGGTGACTGCAGATGGAGTTAAAACAAATTTCTATGCCCAGAGACAACAATGACGTGACTGCGAGTTCGAGGGGAGAAACAGGTGTAATGACGGAGAATCCACCTGTTCGACGTTCTACACGTCCAAATGCTTTATGGTGCTTTTCTTGTGGTGAGCCGGGTCATCGTATGACAGACTACCCACATAAAACTTGTCGCGGCTTGTTGACAGATGCTGTCGCATGGGATGATGATGGTGTGGAGCAAGACACACATGAGGAAGATATCCCAGAGGATTGTAATGAGGGCGACAAGGGATCTATGCTTCTTGCTCGGGTTTGTTTGGCTCCAATGGTCAGTGAGGAACCATGGTTGCGTACTAATATTTTTCAATCGGCTTGTATGATCAAAGGCAAGATCTGTCGTTGTGTTATCGATTCGGGTAGTTGTTGGAATGTTGCGTCTGATGAAGCAGTTCGTAAGCTAGGGTTGCAGAGAAAGGTCCACCTTACACCTTATAAGCTGACTTGGTTAAAGAAAGGGACATATGTTTGGATTGTGCAACGGACGTTGGTCTCGTTCTCTACTGGCTTTTATTACAAGAAAAAAAAATTAAGTGATATTGTGCCTATGGACGTAGGACATCTGTTGTTGGGTCATCTTTGGCAGTATGATCGTGACATCTCTCATAGTGGCAAAACAAACATTTATAGTTTTGTTTTTGATAATCGCAGGATTATGTTGCTTTCAAGTCTGGACGTGTCAACACTGGCACCCCTTTCCGAGAAGACCGATCCAAAGCAGGAAGTTGTCACTCCATGAATTGATAATGTGTTGTTTGGTTCTTCTACAGTGTTTAAGGAAGAATTTAAACATGTTGGCTTTGCGGTGGTGTTACTAGCAGCTAATTCCGCCTCAAAGGCTTCAGTGACTTCGCCAACGGCAGTTCCATGGGTAAAGAGTTTATTGGCTGAGTTTACTGATATATTTTGATATGATTTACCAAATGGGTTAACTTACATTCGTGATATTCGACATCAGATTGGTTTTGTTCCGGGACCCGTCCTTTCTAATCGCCCACACTATCGAATGAGTGCCAAGGTACATGAAGAATTTAGGCTCCAATTGGTGAAAGTTATAAAAATATTTTATTTGTCAATCAGGCATTTATGACTTTATTTTTTTTTAGTTTTAATAGCTACTTTAGTTTTTTCCTTCTTTATTTCCCTTCTTTTTTTAAAGCACCAAAGCTATAAAATCAGCTAATTTTAAAAGCATTCTTTTTTTCTCTCCTTATTATATTTAAAAACTCTCCAAATATATATATATATATATATATATATATATATATTACATATTTTATTTTTACAAATTAATTATTCTTATTTTTTTCTCTTTCTTTTAAGATCCATTTCAATAAAAAAATTTTATTTTTTCATCATCATCATTAATAATGATGTAAAAGAGTTTATGAAATTCATCATTAATAAGAGAATAACATTCAAAACAATACATTGGCTAGTGTTTAATGGATTTTTGACTGGTCATATAACTACTCAATATAAAAAAACATTCAAAACAATTAAAAATCAATCACCAAAAACAAAAGAAAAACAAAATTTTCAATCAAAATCACGTATTTTATTGACGTACATTTTAAACAATTTAATTTAATATTAATAAAATTTATTTCTCTTATTAAATTGTTATGAATTATATTCTGCTATAATTTCTGTTTATTATTAATAAAAAATAAAAAATAAGTTGTTGGTAAACAATCAGATTTTAACTGAAAAAGTTTTTTCAGACAAAGCATTTACAGCCAAATTCTCTACAGCTAAAATTTTAAAGTCAAAGTCACTATAGCCACAAGTAACTGCCGTTACCAATTGTCAAAGGATATGTCCGTGAAAGTTTAAGCTTGTGTGCGGTGCCGACTCTTCTTATACCTAAAAAAGATGGTTCTTGGCGTATGTGTGGGATAGTTGGACCATTAATAAAATTACGGTTCGCTATCGTTTCTCCATTTAACGTTTGGACGATCTATTGGATCAAATTGGCAAAGCTGTAATTTTTTCAAAGCTTGACTTGAAGAGTGGGTAACATCAGATTTGTATTTGCCTGGGAGATGAGTGGAAGACGGCATTCAAGATGCTGGAAGGGTTGTTTGAATGGCTGGTAATGCCGTTAGGGTAGTCGAATGCACCACGTACTTTTATGTGTGTGATTAACCAAGCGTTAAGGCCGTACATTGGTAAGTTAAGGCCGTACATTGGTAAGTTCATGGTGTTTTATTTTGATGATATTCTCATTTTTATCTTTTCTCAAGAAGCTCACCAAGACCATCTCTGTCAAGTGTTGTTGGTTTTACGGTGTGAAACTTTTTTTGTTGCTCGACAATAATGTGAGCTGGGCATCGACCACGTTTTTTTCCCTGAATACGTTGTGTCCGCTAAGGGATTGTCTATGGACTTGAGTAAGTTTGAGGTAGTGAGGTCTTTGCCAGAGCTGCGGTCAGTGACGGATGTCCAAAGTTTTCATGATTTGGCTTCTTTTTACCGCTGTTTTGTTGCTCATTTTAGCACTATTATGGCTCCATTGACGGATTGTATGAAGGCTAGCAAGTTTTCATGGTCTGTTGAGGTACAAGAAGCTTTTGATCTTATTAAGCACAAACTCACAACGACACCTATATTGCTTTTACCGGATTTTACCTTGCCGTTTGAGCTTTACTGCGATACTTCTAAGTTGGGGAATGGAGTAGTTTTAAGTCAAGAGTCACGGCCAGTTGCGTATTTCTTCGAAAAATTAGCCGGGGCGCGGAGTCGTTATAGTACGTATGACGTGGAGTTTTATGCGGCTGTCTAGGCTATTAAACATTGGAGACACTATTTAGTTCATCATAATTTTATTTTGTTCACTGATCATGACGCTCTTAAGCACCTGGATAGTCAAGTGAAGGTATGTTTATGCCACGCTTCTTGGATAGCTTATTTGCAACAGATTACATTCTCTATATGTCACAGGTCCGTCAAGCTAAATCGTGTTGATGATGCTTTGAGTCGACGTCATGCCTTGTTGACCCAATGCATGTTGTGGTGCTGGGTTTTGCTTATTTTCCTACCTATACGAGACGGATCCATTCTTTAGCCCAATATTGGCAGCGGTGAAGGAGGGTTCGCGTTCTGATTTCACACTCACAGATGGTTTTCTTTTTCGTGGTGTTTAGCTTTGTGTGCTGGATTGTAGCCTTCGCTTGAAGATGATTGAAGAGTTGCATGTTGAGGGCCACGTTGGTCGTGATAGGACTCTCCAGTAGGTATCTACGTCGTACTATTGGCTGACGTTACGTCGTGATGTTGAGAGGTTCGTTGAGCATTGTCGAGGGGGTAATGATTCTATCTTTGTTGTTGTCGATCATTTCTCCAAAATGGCTCATTTTCTGTCGTGTAAACGGACTACGGATGCTGTCAGGGTGGCTCAATCGTTTTTCCAGGAGATATATTGCCTCCATGGTCTTCCTTCATCAATTGTTCTCATCGGATACTAGTTTTTTGAGTCATTTTTTACGGTCACTTTGGAAAATGCTACACACTAGTCTTGATTTGAGTACAACATATCATCCACAAACAGATGGCCAGACTGAGGTTACTAATAGAGCATTTGGGTAATATGTTACGCTGCCTAGTTGGTGAAAATATTCGTTCATGGGAGGCTCGTTTGTGTCAGGCTAAGTTTGCACACAATCATGCGACTAATCAGATTTCCAAGTTTAGTCCGTTTGAAATTGTCTACAGTTTGGTTCTTTGTGGTCCCTTGGATTTGACAACGCTGTCGGACCCTCTTCGTATGCATGGTCGAGCTGTTGAGTTACTGGAGGCTTTGCAGTCAACGCACCAGAAGGCTCAGAAACACCTTGAACTTTTGGCCCAAAATTATTAAGGCTAAGGCGGATACAAGACGTTGTGAGTTGATTTTTGCACCGGATGACTTGGTCTGGGTTTCTCTCACGAAGGATCAACTACCGCTGCGTGAGTACAACAAGTTGCGTTCCCAGAAGGTTGGTCCTGTCCAGGTTCTCGAGCGCATCAATGATAATGCTTACTGTGTGCAGCTTCCTTCCCACCTGCAGACGTCTAACGTTTTTAACGTCAAGTACCTATCTAAGTATCAAGGCGATAACACAATTCCAGATTCTGAGGCGAATCTTCTCCTACCTGGAGAGACATGATGCAGAGCATCTCAAAATTATCTTTGTTTTGGCGTTTACTTGATGGGCTCTGTTTTTATTTTGTTTAGTTTTATGTGTTACGTGGGCTTTACGTTTATGTTAGTTTTCTTATTTTCTTTAGGCCTAGGATTTTTGATGTCTCTCTTTGTCTCCTTCGTGTTGAGAAGAGGTCACATATTATTGAATAAGAATCAAAGCTTTTAGCTTCTTTATTTTCTCTTGAACATCGGCTATTCATCGAATCAACGATCTTCAAGTCTCGTTTCTTGTTCGGCTATTCTTCGAATTAATGAACAACTAGACATCCTTCTGTTCGATTATTCCGAGGAATCAACGAGCACAAGGTTCTATCCCTGTTACGCTGCGCTAACATATTAATAAAATAGTCATAAGATATGTGACAAAATATGTGAGAAAGTGACAAAAATAAAGAGAAATAAAAAAAATATGAAGAACAAAATGCATGAACTGTGTGGCGGCTGGTAGGGTTTTTGGGAAGAAGATAACGTGAGTAAAATTAATAATTTATCCTTTTAAATGAAAAATTAAAGTTTGGTAACTGCTAAGATTCAAACCATAGTTTTGAATTCTTTTAAAAAGACTTTAACCATTGCACTACCTTGTCTTACGATGCTATTATCAGTTTGAACCATATATAAACAGTATATAAATCAATTTTTTCTATAGAGTGTACTTGCTTGATCTAAAACAACAATAGTAAATATATGATAACTCTATCAATCTTTTGTCATTATAGTAAGACATAAGTCTACCATTACAATAACGATTAAATCTGTCAATATCCTATAAATCTATCTGCATTTGAATATCTGCCATCACTAAACAATAAATCTCCCACATTAATTTGTCAGTGCTATATATGTGTCTGTTACCGTGTAAAATAAGGGCGTGAATGGAAACATGAGATAAGCGGGTTTCAAGAAATTTTTTGACAAAACCGCACATAGTTACCAATCATACATAAAATTGTAAATTTGCGTTTTCCAAAATAAAAAATGTTTTTAGTGATTTGCGGTTTTATGTACTGATTTTTGTACTTGGACCATCTTTGTAGTGCAATATGTGTTTTATGCAGCGGTTTTCAACTAAAAACTGCAGTAACACTACACTATTATTTTAACAATTAAATAAAGATACAAAGATACATATAACTAGTAATAAATAATTTAGTAGTATGTACATACTACTATTAATGACTCCAGTTAATCTTATACATAAATAAAAAATTTATGATTGAATAAATTTAGATATTTAAAATTCTTAATATTTTTCTATTAACACAAAGAACATAATAATTTACAATTATATTAATTATTTATAATTTTAAATTTATTCATATAATTGTTGTTACAATAATAATATATATATACAAAATAAAAAAATATTTATTAATACAAAACAAATTAAAATAGATAATTATACTAGTTATTAATAAATCAGAATGAAATTCGTACCGCAAATTATATCTCACCAATCAAAAATTATTTTGTACTTCTTATTTTGGAATAACCGCACTTGTCCTGCAAATATATTTATCCCATACGTACCGCAGTTGAACCGTACCACACTATCAAATCGTTAGTTCCGCACTATCAAATCTGCCGTTACCATTCGGACCATAAATCTTTGTTTATTTTCCTCCATAGGTCTACCAAAAAAACAAAACTCTGCCACCACTACAATAAATCTGTCTAATATCTTTATTGGCCCACATAAATCTACCACCATTAGATGAAAATCAAACCATAAAAATCTGTCATTTTGTTTAAAACGTACCTACGATTTTTTTTTTTTACCATCACTGAAACTTTGCTTGTCAATTAAATTTGCCGCATATCATAACTCTACTGATAAAATCTATTACGATCATAACTCTATCATACAAACTGTCGCCAAAATAAGTCTGTTCTATCATCACACAGATGACAGATTTATTATAATGCGAAACTTTTCCTCTAAACCTTTTAATCACTGTTCAATAAACGCGCTGACGTGTCTTATTTTTTAATGGTATAATCCGTAAAAGAGAAGTACAACTTCTCATTTGGACAAAAAAGACCCCAACAACAAAAAAAGAAAACAATGTAAGTGAGGTTAAATAAGACTTTTAAAGATCTTGGGTCGTTTGAAATCGGATAAATCAACAGAATTGGATTCGGGTCAGATCTGCATCCTTTAAAACGGGTTAACAGGTGAATTTGTTTTTCAATTATTTTCCAATAAACATAATATTAGAATCTGTGTGTAATGATGTTAAAAAAAAATCTCATATGTGAATTGGAGAATTCAAGTTCTCTTCTCCCTCACGATCTTTTGTTGGTCAAAGAACGACGTCGGAGAAGGCGTTTACCGATAGTGATTGAAACGATCTGACCCGTTTTTTTATAAAACAAATAATAATAATAATAATAATAATAATAATAATAATCATAATAATAATAATAATAATCTATATAATAATAACAATCTGAAAAAATAAGACCAACAGTTGTGTTTTTTCAAACGTACATTTTGGAAAATGCGACCAACAGTTGTGTTTTTTCAATCGTACCTTTTGGATATTTTCTGAAAAGTCGTGATGGATCATTAAAACGGTTATTTATGAAAAGGTACAACTGTTCGCTGTAAAATTGTGTTGATTGGAATATTTGTATCTTTTGAAATCTATATATATATATATATTTGTCTATTTGAACTGTTTTCATTTTTTTTGGCCATGACACAAAATCAACTAAAATTTTAATCTCAACGATTTTTACATTCTAAATTATTCTCTAACATTCATTCTTTAAAAAGTCAAGAAATTTCTCTATATATAATAGCCTTCCGAATAAATGCCACCAAAAGTTGTGTTTTTTCAATCGTACCTTTTGTATAATTTTCTAAAAAAATCTGTAGAAAATTTAAATTGTATGTTTTACAAAAAGTTGCGATTGTTCATTGAAACAGTTTTTTTTGTAAAGTTGCAACTGTTCATTGTAGAGTTGTGTCTATTCGAATATTCGCATCTTTTGAAATCTATATATATTTATCTGTTTGAACTGTTTTCATTTTTTTGCCGTGAGACAATATAATATAAAATTTCAATCTTAACGGTTTTTACAGCTCTCTAAATTATTCTCAAGCATCCATTATTTTAAAAGTAAAGAAATTTCTCCAATTCTTGACTTAACAAAAGATTTTTGGAATGATGAATTTAATTTACAAATTTTAGTTAATTTTATACATAAAAATTTAATGAAAATACCTAGAGTTTTTTTCGAAGAGTTAGATAGATTATATAGTGAGCTTTTGGATTTGACTTTTGAATATGGTAATAAAGATGTCTTATATTTAAAAACAGTTTATATGAGTTTGTAAGTATAATCAAGTGCAAATACAACAGTTGCAACTTTTCATAGTACCTTTTCGTAAAAAAATTGTTTTTTTTTGTTTTTTTTTAATTCAAACGATTGTATATGTTCATTGTACAGTTGTGTCTTTTCACTATATTTTACTTATATTTTTTTCACAACTTTTCATTCTAATAGGTGTGTCTATTTAAATAATCATGCCTTTTGAACTTTTTTTATATTTGTCTCTTCATCATTAACTAACAAGTTCGTTGAAACAAATTTTCCATTTTATGTTAAATCTAAATAATTGAATATTAATATCTAATATTCAATGTTATTCTATAATCTAACTAAAATTTTAGAAACGATTATATCAATAGAGAAATTTAATACAACTTAATATAGAATTTACAGTTCCGTCTATTTATCGTAACTTTTGATAAATTTTTTTTTTAATATTTAAAAATAATAATAACAAACTGAATAAATACGAACAACATTTGCGACTTTTCGTAGTACTTTTTGTAAAAAATGGTTTTATTATTATTTTTCTAAACTCAAACAGTTGTATTTGTTCATTGTAGAGTTGTATCTTTCACTATATTTTATTCATATTTTTTTATCACAACTTTTCATTCTAATAGGTGTGTCTATTTAAATAGACATATTTTTTGAACTCTCTATATATTTGTCTCTTCGTTAATGAAACAACCCGACCTTTTTTTTTTAATAATTAAATACAATATAAACAATTATGCAGCCTATACTACTAAATTAAACCAACCCAAACCACGACTCCTCATTAAACCAATAACAACCAGTACACACAGCAGAAACATACCAACCATACAAAACCATTACAACATCAATACAATAACAATCCTAAGCATTCTATCCATCAACCTAGCATATCTCTATCCAAGGTTCCAACAACATATCCAACAATCCAATAACACACAAACGAGACCCTAGATCATCCTCCTCCTCATCGCCATGATTCCACAACACAAACCTGCACACCACAAACAACAATTGAGATGCGTAAGTATTATCACAAATACTTAGTGAGGCAATCCTCCCATCTACTGGGCTATACACACAAGCAACTGAGAAACCAATGCTTAACAAATGACAACCAAACACAAACAAACCAGGAAAAATCACGAAACAAGCAACTTGGTGTCGACCGACACCAGAGAGGTGTCGATCGACACTGGCCAAACATGGTGTCGACCGACACCTAACTGGTGTCGATCGACACTCCCTTCGCAGACGCGAACTGCACGAATCCGAACGACGAACCTCCGTTTCAATCCGCCTACAATCTGTCCCAAACTCTCCCAAAAGCCTCAGGAACCTATAATAACCATAACACAACCACCACAAGCAAGAACAACACCACAAAACACAACAAATCAAGCAAAACAAAGGATTCTCAGGCTTAATAAGCCATGGTCATGCACTCACCTTATCAACTGATTATAACAACCAATACAACCAGTTGAGACCCTCCTAACGTCTGAAACAGCCCAGAAA
>NC_025693.1:15311442-15314736 GCF_000633955.1 Camelina sativa
ATTACAACATCAATACAATAACAATCCTAAGCATTCTATCCATCAACCTAGCATATCTCTATCCAAGGTTCCAACAACATATCCAACAATCCAATAACACACAAACGAGACCCTAGATCATCCTCCTCCTCGTCGCCATGATTCCACAGCACAAACCTGCACACCACAAACAATAATTGAGATGCGTAAGTATTATCACAAATACTTAGTGAGGCAATCCTCCCATCTACTGGGCTATACACACAAGCAACTGAGAAACCAATGCTTAATAACTGACAACCAAACACAAACAAACCAGGAAAATCACGAAACAAGCAACTTGGTGTCGACCGACACCAGAGAGGTGTCGATCGACACTGGCCAAACATGGTGTCGACCGACACCTAACTATTGTCGATCAACACTCCCTTTGCAGACGCGAACTGCACGAATCCGAACGACGAACCTCCGTTCCAATCCGCCTACAATCTGTCCCAAACTCTCCCAAAAGCCTCAGGAACCTATAATAACCATAACACAACCACCACAAGCAAGAACAACACCACAAAACACAACAAATCAAGCAAACAAAGGATTCTCAGGCTTAGATAAGCCATGGTCATGCACTCACCTTATCAACTGATTATAACAACCAATACAACCAGTTGAGACCCTCCTAACGTCTGAAACAGCCCAGAAACGCCCTACAACAAGCCACACAACCAAAAACGACTTATAGCAAAACTGGACAGAAACATCAGAAAAGAACAATCTCAAAGACGAAACCCTAAAATGAAAACCAACCGTTAACTAACAAATCTCTCCGGTGAAAAGCTATCCCTAGACGTCCCGAAGCTTCCCAAAACATTTCAGCACGATCAGGAACCAGACGAGACCACGATCTCAATTACAATAACCGATGGTTCCAACTCGCGTCTGAGAAAACGTGACTCACGAAACTGCCAATAACTCATTGAGTTTAAATCCAAAACTACTTCTGTAAAAAGGAGAATGACGATTAAAGACTTGGGAATAAACCTACCAAATTTCATTACCTTTGAGAACGATTTGATATGCCGAAACTGTTTCCTCCCAAACCCTAACGATTCTGCTCTTTCTTCTTTAATCTCCTTCACACCACAATAGGCTCTCTCCTCTCTCTCTATCTCTGAAAACAACGACCAGATACCCTAAAACCCTTAATTTGTCGCTTCTCCACTTATATACTCGGTTTAGATAACTAAACCAAACCAACCAAACCAAAATCGCGAATTAAAACAAACCCGACGAACCCAGAAATAGTGGTGTCGATCGATGCCACAAGGGTGTTGATCGACACTCCTACCAAAACCGCATAATCCGGTTCGCGGATGTTACAGTTAATAACTAACAAATCATCGTTCGTTGAAACAAATTTTTCGTTTTTTGTTGAATCTTGAATATTAATATATAATATTCAGTGTTATTCTATAATCTAACTAAAATTTTAGAAATGATTATAGTAATATAGAAATTTAATAAAACTTAATATAGAATTTACAGTTGCGTCTATTTATCTTAATTTTTTGTTAAAAACTGTTTTAATATTTAAGATTTTATTTTATTTTGTTTTAAGAGTTGTGTATTTTAATTTTAATTTTAATTTTTTCGTTGATACAGTCTCACTCATTATTAAATATATTTTTTAAACTCAAATTTTATTAATGTAGCCATCCATGTATCTACATTAATAAAATTTGATAATTAGTTATCTTATTATAAAGAAAGCAATTATAATATATCAGCAAGAAATGGTCCGAACCTTTATTACTTTCGAGCTTGGCAAAACGTAATACACATATGATAATATCATTGTCACGATATATCCAATGGTCATAGAAGCCGTTCGCGTAGTCTTTTGGTAAACGACATGAGAAATGTTCACCCCTACAAATTATCATAATTGAGTACTTATCAAATCATTTAAATTTAAATTAGAAAGCTCAATAATTTAGAGCAACTTACTCAATATTTTCAAGAACAACAAATAACTCATTCCATTCTTTGTATGGTAGACCTTGTTCCATGGTATTTCCAACACTTAAGACTCTTCCGATAAGATCTACGAAAATTTATTCAAAAATTTAACTAATCAAGCACTTCAAACTTAACATATAATATAATAATAAATTGGTACCCTTACCTACACAATATTCAGAATCAAAATATCCACTTTTAATATCACTGAATGATACGAAAGAGTAAAATTGATCTGAAGACAAAGGAAGTATTTTCTTAAACCATGTTCCATCTCTCCAATGTATTCTGAAACGATGGTCAGTTGGTCTAAAACCGCCATCAACATTGCTTAATGAGAAACTTGATAACATAATCCATTCACCTTCTTCCAAATCGTTTAAAAAGATGTCACGATAAGGAGAACCCATCAATACATGGATTTTTGTACCCTACGTAAACGTTATACATAAGCACATAAAACTAAATTAAATTTTATAAAACATATTATAATATAAATATACCTTCTCATCTACTACGATTAAGTCTGTTGATTTGAATAGAGGATGACGACACTCAAATTTCCTTAGAATTTTTACGTTAATTTTGCACTCATGAACGTAGTAGGGGTTTAGGTCATCCACATCGAAAAAATAGTCTCTCTTCCCGAACTTTTTTTTTATAGCGTTGGATAGGAGGTTAGCCATAATAAACTTTTTTTCAAAGAATTCTCAGAAAGATCTGTCTTTCAAACGTATTTATATATACATAATATAGAAATCTGTTTTGGAATATTTACATCTAAAGATATTGTCAAATATTCTTTATATTTATCATCGTCAAAACTTTAATGGTATTTGTAAAACAATCATAAATTAGTAAATCATTATTGTCATGGTTCCCGTCATTTTTATAAAATTTCTGTTTTGTATAAGTATTCAATATTTTTTAGATATATACATTCCAAATTATGTTATCACCTCAAACATTTCCGGATATAAAAAATTAAAATATTCTTTATTTTATACTGATTGCAAAGCTTATTAACAAAATATTTTTATTTTCATAGTTATATTTTATATTATCTTCATATTTTTATGTAATTACCATAATTAGTTATCCGTATATACCATAATTAGATATTCATATATATAAATATATATATATATATATGTAATACAATAGAATTCTTTGATTAGATCATAATATAAATATATTGCTTAGTTTCAAATTAGTTAAATTAAATTCATTCAATCTTAAAGTCAAATAATCTATTAATATTAATACAAAACTCGCTGAGAATTTCTTCAAAATAAGTTC
>NC_025693.1:15316472-15322905 GCF_000633955.1 Camelina sativa
TTATCAATATCAGTTCTCCATTAAGGCAAAATCCTCAAACATCTGCGTGACTTGAGAACATCCAGGATTGATCATGACCATTATACAATTGTGTACCGTTGTTGCCATCCATGTATCTACATTAACAATAAATAATTAATTTACATATTTTCAATTATGAACAATAATATTTCCAATGTGTATAAATAATTCAAACCTTTGATAGTCTCAAGTTTGGCAAAACGTAACACACATATGATATCAAAATCACAATGTATCCAGTTATTGAAAAAGACATTCGCGTAGTCTTTTGGTAAACGACATGATAATCATTCAAACCTACAATTATACGTTATGTAGAATTAGAGACATTAACGAACACGATTGTATTATTAAATCAAATTTCGTTAATAGAACGACTTACTCAATATTTTCAAAAACGACGTACAACTCATCCCATTCTTTATATGGAGGACCTTCATCAAAACGATTCCAACAGTGTACACTCTTCCAATAATGTCTGTTCATAAAAATTGCATTAGAAATTATTAGACAGGTATTTTTAAAATTTTTTTAATATAATTATTTTAATCTCACCTACACAATGATCAGGGTCTAATTTCCCTCTTTTGATATCATTAAATGATACAAAAGAATAAAACTGTTTGGAAGACAAAGGATGAATTTTTTTAAACCATGTTTTGTCTCCCCAATGTATCATAAAATGATGATCAGTTAACTTTAAAACCCCATCAACAATGGTTAGTGAGAATCTTGATAACGTTATCCAGTCACCTTCTTCCAGATCGTTTAAAAAGATGTCACGATAAGGAGGACGCATCATCACTTGAATTTTTTTACCCTACATTATTAAAAAATATATAAGCAACATAATATGTTTTTTTTTTTTTTTTTAAATTATCATACGGGATACATACTGTGAAATTACCTTATCATCGACTACAATCAAGTGTGATGATTTAAAATTAGGATGGCACACCTCAAACTTCCTCAGTATTTTAACGTTAATCGTCCACTCATGAATAAAAGGGTTTAGGTCATCCACATCGTAAAAATAGTCTCTCTTTCCGTTTTTTTAATAGGATCGAACAGAAGGCATGCCATGTTTATAAAAGAGAAAAAAATCTTATGTTAAAACTAAACCTACTATCTCGATTTTTTAAAGTTGTTATCGGAAATATATATATACATTATCCTTTTTTTTTTGGAAATTGTACATTTACGATATTGTCAAAACTCAGTATTCCTTATCATTAGATAAATTCGATGGTATATATTCATTCTCAGTAATCACCAATATATTTGTATATTTACATAAACTTAAATATTTACATAATCTTTTAAGAAACTTACGATTTTAAAAAGTTTTAAATATTTGTTTAAATATATCATTCAATGAATATAGGAACTATATATCATGAACATCTATGGAAATATTAAAGTCCAAGACTAAATTATGTTTTATTTACGATTTATGAGAATAACTTTAAACTAATTTTAGATTTCGTAATTAGGTCAATATCTCTACTTGATATTATCGCTTTAACAAATTTTCGGGTTTTAGAATAATAAAATAAAGTATCGATTATATTTTATGTCAGAAATAAAAATTTAAAATTCAAGAACAGCAAACGATTATGATAAAATTCTTAACATTGTTAATCACTAATAAAGGGAACACGAAGTTTATCCCAATCAATATTAGGAACAACACATTCTTTTTCATCTTTGTCAATAACAACCCTAACATCTTCTAGCGTGTTTCGCTCTTCAACCAAGTCGATTGTTTCAAGCTGACAGTTTAAGCCGACAGATTCTTCCTTTTTGTTGATATACTCTTTCAACATATCAATAATCGCAGTGAAATGTTTCGTCGTTTCCTTTAGAACCACGTCTCTCGATTTTCGGAACGCTTGTTTAACCATGTGATTGTTCCATCTTCCCATCCGTAATCTGACATGGGCTCTTACAGTTTCCTAGAACTTTCACCTTCCATCTATGATTCTGAAAAAAAAATTTAAAAATCTTTAAACTTTCAAACTAAGAACTGCTGAGACGAAAAAATTTATTTAAAATCGTTTGGGATCTTACCATAAGGTTATGGATGATAATAAGCTTTTATTTTACTCTTTCTTTCTTGACGGGGGAAAACAAAAGGTCACGATAATAATATAAAGACTTAGAATGCTTAAATATTAGTTCTAAGAGTCGCGAAGGTTCTCTAATTGGCGTCTATTAAGGCCAGGCCCATATAGGTTAAGCAAGAAAAACCTTCGTTCCTCTCTGTCAAATTTTAGATTTTAATTTAATTAAACTCACGTGATACTACTTGTAAAGATATTTATTATTTTAGAAAATACTTAATAAAAGTTAAATAATCATTCCGAAACATAATTAAATAAATAAAAATAATTATTCATGCCCAAAGTTGCAACAAACTATAGATTGCTGCTCGTATGACAAAATATTCATCATCTT
This sequence comes from Camelina sativa, assembly GCF_000633955.1. Taxonomy (NCBI): domain Eukaryota; kingdom Viridiplantae; phylum Streptophyta; class Magnoliopsida; order Brassicales; family Brassicaceae; genus Camelina; species Camelina sativa. The sequence goes on from NC_025693.1 coordinate 15,318,951, forward strand.
CATCTTCATCGTCTTCATCACTGGAATCAACGTCTAGCCAGCGTATGTAAAAATAAAACAATTCAAGATTAAACCTCCCACATAATTTTGTTTAAACTATTTATTTCAATTTAATAAATTAATGAAATTACAGCATATCGCCAGTATTAATTCCATCCACTTCATCTTCAAGAATGACCTTTGAGCATTGCAACTGAGACATCAAACATTGCATACCTAGCAAAGTAGAATTTAAGTAAAATGATATTTTGGGTGGTATATGAGACTAATATTTAACAGTACCTTCGTAAACAGAGATCCTCCAAAACAGAAGAGTACACATTATTGGTTGATTAGTAGTATAGGTAGGCGAAGACATAATTTTTTTCCGTTTCTCAAGAAATGCAGTACAAACCGAACCAACAGCAATACATTCAATCTCTTGGCCACTTTCAGAAAACAAAATGATCTTATTATATAAATTTGGGTTTTCAAAGTTAGCCATTAACAGGATTATGACACGTGTCAAGTATACTAATGAGATTTTGACATGTGTCAAAATTATTATTTATCAAAACAGTTAATTAAGATAATAACATAAAAATTATTATTTTTTAAAACAGCTAATTAAGATAACAACATTAAATCTACATAAAATTTACATCTTTATATTTAAAAAAAAATTCCTAAATCAAAAAGAAAAATTAACAAAACTAATATATTTTCCATTGTACGTTAATAATATTAAATGTGTTTTCTCAATTAGATTCTGACATGTATAAACAAAAATAATAATTCATTAAGCATGTATATTATTATTAATCAAGAAATAGTGAATAACAAATCTAAAAAAAATAATATAAGTTATGTCAAAAGAATTATTATTTTTGAAACGTAATAGGAACAGCTAATTAAGAAAAATTATATCTACAAATCATTTACATGTTTATATCAAAATCTTTGATCTTTGATTTTTTTTTCCCTGGTATAATTTTGCCGATCTATTTTGGATCCTTTATTTGTGCGGGTTCTTCAATGGAAGTTATCAGATGCAATGAAATGAAATCAAAATATATAAAACCCTCTAAATTAATCGAGGATGGAGACACTGATGGAAGTTCCCAAAGTAATTCTACAGTTAATAGCATTATAAGTTTCGAAGATTAGTCGGTGGTTGATGTATTTGGTCAAAATCTAAAGTTTTATCTTCTGGTTAATGACAATGATACAAGTACTGAAATAAAAGCTGCCTTATCGAGTAATTGAGAAGGTATTTTGTACTTTGGGAAGTTGGAATGGTAAACCGTTTTAAAATTTTTTTCAAACCTGATTTATGTGGTTTTCTATCGGATTTGATTCGTAAACCATTTAAATCCAGATATTTAGAGAAATATATGAGAACTTTTTATTCTGATAGAAATAAGTTAAGAACTTACGATTCGAGAATATTTGAGATGAGGTCATAGTTCTAAGTAGTTTTGAAATGTTTTTAAAATTTGACAATAATAATATTAGTAATGATGAGTATTTGGCAAAAAATTTGGTGGGATAATTGTTATAATTGTTATAATATATTAAAATATATATATATATATAAATAACTGTATGAAGGTAAATACAAATATGATTTTTTCTCTAACTAAAACTACTTATATATTTAATTCAGGAAATAAAATTACTTTTTATTTTTTTAATTTTTTTTTTAAGATTTAGGATTTATTTTTTTCAACAATTTTTAAACCCGCACATCGTGCGGGCCCTTATCTAGTTGTATATAATTTAATCAAGAACTGTTTAAAATACAATTTCTATGTATTTACAATGTTATAGAAAGTTTTTTAAAATCTCTTACTTGTGTTCAAGGATAGTGAAGGTCACAACTTCATTCTCTGAAATGTAGCCATTTTGATGATTGAGGAAATCAATCATCTGCGAATCGTTTACATGTACCACCATTCCTAAGACATCTAATATAAAAAATAATTTTAATCTTTTAAAAATATAGTAAAATTAAGATGGATGTATGAACATGAATTGAGTATATAACTTACCTACACAACTATTTTTCTCCTCAGGCGTCACATTTTGCATTCTTGGTGCATCATACATAAGAATAAAATTGTCAGTACTTCGGGGATTTATTGGAACCAATTTTGTTTTTTCCTGGATCAGGATCTCAAACGGATGGTTTGAATTTCGGAATTATTGTTGACCTTCAATCACCATAAATTCAGAAATCTCGTACCAGTCTCCTTCATTGAGCTTTCCATAGTAACAGTCTACATAAAGTTCCGCATCTATCTTGGCATCAATCCTAGTTCCCTAATATATAAACATAATTTAGCATTCCATTGATTTATTTTGTTGTATATCTCGTTTGATATTTGCAAAAAATGCTAAATTGGATGAGGAAGAAAATTTACCCTTTCGTCTACCAAAATCAAACTTTGATAAAAAGGCTGTCCTTGAATAAAATGCGGTGGCCATTCTCGAAGTATTTTCACAGCAACTTTCGGGTTACGTAAAGTAGGATTCAGATCTTTCAAGTACAGCACCATCCCGATTGGACTTTTTTTTTTGCGTGTATTTAGAAGCAAGAAAAAGTTTCAGAGAGAACTTACAATTTGTTGTACTTCAAATATTCATAGACAAAAGAAGATAAGGATTATAACAATTACAGTTAAATATTTGTGTGGATTGTATTAAAACTCGTGCTCTACACAAGGAAAGCTGCATGAGTCTCTATTCGATATGAATAATCAATATTTTTGTATTTTTTAAAAAAATCATCTGGACGGTTGAAACTCTAAATTTCAGTCTGCATGCCTTCCTTTTTTTTTATTTTCAACTTGCATGCTGACATCTTGTAATTATGATGCATTGGGCTATCGTTTTTTTATTAAGATTTTTGATGAAACTTCATTGGAAAACTAAAAGTCTTCCACTTCATATTTCTTTATAAGTAATTTATATGTAGTTAATTTTTATATTTTTGTTTAAAGGAAAATTTATGGTTATTTAAACCATATTTCGTTATATGTAAATAATTTAATTAGCTCATTATATGTAAATAAATTAAATATTTCATTTTATATCAAAGCAAGAATTTTTAAAAATCCAACTACTAATTAAATATAAAATAATTTAAATCCCATAAAATCCCTAGAAAGCCATAAAAAAATGTGGAAGTCAGTCTTCTATCCGCGAGTCCTCTTCCTCGATCTCCTATAATTCAATTAAGTAGAACATGAAAGAAGTTTATAAACGAATTTCGTTTTCATCTATTTTATAGCATGAACAAAGATGTTATTCTTACAATTCCATCATTTTCGCAACCTCAATATTGCGAGGATTGAGTGTTATTCGCGTATAAACTGTAGAAGATATACTTCTTTTTCCTGTAAAGTTATAACAGAATTTATTCATTTAAATACACGATCATCAAAAATATGCAATAATTTTAATTAAATTAATTGTATACCTTGAAATTCTTCAATAACACCCCAACCAATAATACAAATTAAACGTTCACCCTTGAATGATTTTAAAGCATCGTAGAATTTTGCAGCCGTTTTTTCGAATAATTCACACCTTAGTAGGGTTCCACTAAAATTAAAAAATTAAAATTTGTATGTTTCAAAATAATGGCTAAAGAGTATGATTATGTATAATATATAAATATATATATGAGTTTTATAATTTACCTGAAATCACGAATATCAAATGAGATTTTGTGGTTAATTGAGATATCATCTCCTCCTTTTTTAATTTTAAGATTATCTTCAGTACTTTGCAGCTCATCATCTTTTTCATCTTCTTCTAAATCTTGGACATAATGTTCGTCATCTTGATCATTGTTACCACTGTTATCTGATTGGTATTCGCCATCATCATCAGTTTCTTCCTCAGTATCATCCTCTTCTTCATCCGTTGTATCATTGTGAATAAAATCTTCCTTATAATCATCATCGTCCTG
>NC_025693.1:15323082-15327105 GCF_000633955.1 Camelina sativa
TAAAAAGGCTGTCCTTGAATAAAATGCGGTGGCCATTCTCGAAGTATTTTCACAGCAACTTTCGGGTTACGTAAAGTAGGATTCAGATCTTTCAAGTACAGCACCATCCCGATTGGACTTTTTTTTTTGCGTGTATTTAGAAGCAAGAAAAAGTTTCAGAGAGAACTTACAATTTGTTGTACTTCAAATATTCATAGACAAAAGAAGATAAGGATTATAACAATTACAGTTAAATATTTGTGTGGATTGTATTAAAACTCGTGCTCTACACAAGGAAAGCTGCATGAGTCTCTATTCGATATGAATAATCAATATTTTTGTATTTTTTAAAAAAATCATCTGGACGGTTGAAACTCTAAATTTCAGTCTGCATGCCTTCCTTTTTTTTTATTTTCAACTTGCATGCTGACATCTTGTAATTATGATGCATTGGGCTATCGTTTTTTTATTAAGATTTTTGATGAAACTTCATTGGAAAACTAAAAGTCTTCCACTTCATATTTCTTTATAAGTAATTTATATGTAGTTAATTTTTATATTTTTGTTTAAAGGAAAATTTATGGTTATTTAAACCATATTTCGTTATATGTAAATAATTTAATTAGCTCATTATATGTAAATAAATTAAATATTTCATTTTATATCAAAGCAAGAATTTTTAAAAATCCAACTACTAATTAAATATAAAATAATTTAAATCCCATAAAATCCCTAGAAAGCCATAAAAAAATGTGGAAGTCAGTCTTCTATCCGCGAGTCCTCTTCCTCGATCTCCTATAATTCAATTAAGTAGAACATGAAAGAAGTTTATAAACGAATTTCGTTTTCATCTATTTTATAGCATGAACAAAGATGTTATTCTTACAATTCCATCATTTTCGCAACCTCAATATTGCGAGGATTGAGTGTTATTCGCGTATAAACTGTAGAAGATATACTTCTTTTTCCTGTAAAGTTATAACAGAATTTATTCATTTAAATACACGATCATCAAAAATATGCAATAATTTTAATTAAATTAATTGTATACCTTGAAATTCTTCAATAACACCCCAACCAATAATACAAATTAAACGTTCACCCTTGAATGATTTTAAAGCATCGTAGAATTTTGCAGCCGTTTTTTCGAATAATTCACACCTTAGTAGGGTTCCACTAAAATTAAAAAATTAAAATTTGTATGTTTCAAAATAATGGCTAAAGAGTATGATTATGTATAATATATAAATATATATATGAGTTTTATAATTTACCTGAAATCACGAAGATCAAATGAGATTTTGTGGTTAATTGAGATATCATCTCCTCCTTTTTTAATTTTAAGATTATCTTCAGTACTTTGCAGCTCATCATCTTTTTCATCTTCTTCTAAATCTTGGACATAATGTTCGTCATCTTGATCATTGTTACCACTGTTATCTGATTGGTATTCGCCATCATCATCAGTTTCTTCCTCAGTATCATCCTCTTCTTCATCCGTTGTATCATTGTGAATAAAATCTTCCTTATAATCATCATCGTCCTGGTCTCCAACATCACTGTGATCATCAGAGTCTTCAAAGATTGTGCAATCTGTTTCAGATTGATCATGGAAAGTAATATTTTTCTTTTGATCTGAACCATATCGAGTACAGTACTTAAATAACATACGGATATTATCACTTTGTGTGACATCCTCATGTTTTCCATTATTTTCCACCCCTTTGATTTCCTCTTTTTGTTGTAATTCTCTGAAATTACATCTGAATTCGCCAACATTTACAACCTCACCAATAATGTCTGTATAAAATATAAATTAGTTCAAATATAAGGAATCTCAAATAATATTTAAAATTTATTTTAAAATAACTGAAGTAATCCCTCACCGATTAAGTAATCTTCACATTGGGTACCATCATGGATGAGTTTGAAATCGACGAAATCATAGAAATCTTCCCCTCCAACAATTGAATTCTCTCTGATCTTGGTATTGTACAAAATAACAATTTTGTAACGATGTGTAGTAGCTAAACATAATCCATTCTGTTCAACAACCTTAAAGTCTTCGAAATCAAGCCAATCACCAACCTTGAACTTTGAGACAAAACGATCATAAACATCTCCACGAAAGGAGCATTGGACCTTTACACCCTAATAAAACATAGTATTATTAGTTATCACATAATACGATTTTATTACATGCCTTAACAATATTTTAAAAACCTTGTAATTTATAACTTTCAGGTATAATTGAATATAAACTTATTGTTTGAAATATATANTGCTAGAGTTGAGCCCTAGAACATTATGTAGGATTGCTGGTTATTTGATGTATGCTGTTTGGATCATTTNAAATACCTTAATATCAGTTAAAACCATCTCCAAACTTGGACCTTTCTCTTCCCACAAACACAAGACCCNGGTTTGTTATTCCGCTGTTGATTGTGAATGTGGTTAGGTGGCTAGTGGGTATGAGACCACTAGTTGTAGTTTATTTTTTCTATTATTATTATTATTATTATTATTTATTATAAAAAAAAAGGTCGGTCGTTTCCTTTTGGTATCATAGCCCTTACGGTTCTAGGTTTGGGTTCACTAGGCTTTGTGCTATAGATGTTTGGGATTTGCATGCTTTGATTGATTATGTGAGTTAGTCAATTGTGTGTGGCATGGAGTCCTAGAACATCCTCTTCGAGCCTTCAATGAGATTCCACGGTGAGTTATTGTTATGTTTCTTTGTGTGGTATTGATTTGTTTTATGCTTGTTAGCTTCTGTTCTTGGAAGATCAGTGGTTAAGGTGTTGAGTTGTTGGTCGTGGACGGGAACATGGCCGTGGTCATTGTCGGGCGAGTCCCGAGGCCAGCGAGTGTGTGGTCCAGAGTTCCACGAGGAGGTAGANGTTCAAACGCGAAACATCATCGAAAAGGCTATACCTAACCATAGTTTTTGCTTTTTTTTTGTTTGTTGTTCTTTGGATTTCTTCTTTAATTTAGGTTAAAATCAAAAGAGTCGAATAGACGTATTTATATGCAATTTTATATATTCACAATTTACATTTTTTATCGGAAGTGATATTTTTAAATTATTGTTTACCAAATCATTTTACTATTCTGTATAGATCTCCAGACTGTGATATATCTTTATATTTCCATTTATTTTAGAGATAAATAGTGAACTTCTTAATGTTTATCATTATGGCTTTTAATACGTATTTATATTTTCTTTTTTTTAAATAAATCATGATCTTACACTATATTCTATTCTGTTTTTGTAACACCCGCAAACCGAATATTGAGATTTTGGTGAGGGTGTCGATTGACACTAGTTGTAGCCGGTTTGGTCGGTTCGATTTTAATTACCCGGTTTGCGTGGTTGGTTTAGGAAATCCCTAAAATCGAGTTGTTAAAGGGGAAAACGACCTAGGGTCGTGTTTTTGGGGTTANGGGTGTGGGGTTGCAGCAGGTGGAGCCCAGGGTCGAGATGATCACTTGGCGGATCTGTTGGCATGCTATTGGAGCTGTTACCGAAAGGGGTACCAGTGTTGGCTCCAGTTGTGCCGCATGTGGCGGGGTGCAGCCGAGGGCTGCGGATGTTGAGGACTTTCCACCTTATGTTAAGAGGATGGAGCGGTTGTAGATGACCGGTATGAGATTATTCTCAAGGGGTATCGGACCTAGAGAGGCGGATAGGTGGACATATGCAGTTGGAACAGATATTTCTCTGTTTGGGGGTTAATACAGTTGGATATTAGAAGTTTAGTGGGCAGGTGTAACATTGCAATGTTATAATCGGACCACAGGAGGTACTTGTGTCGAGAGATGTTTATAGTCGTTAAGGATTATTGCTCCTAAGGGGATGGTGATTCCCCTGAATACCAATAGCTCGAGGGGCTGAGGGCTCCGAGAGTGGCAGAGGGGACGTTGTTCCCCTGAGGGGATGAGTAGTTCCCCTGATACCGAGATCTTGAGGATTGTGGTCCAAGAGTGAGACGGTATAACTCGAAGACGCTGGTCTGAGAGTGAGATCGGTATGACTCGAAGGTT
>NC_025693.1:15327407-15328179 GCF_000633955.1 Camelina sativa
AAGAGGTGAGTGCATGACCATGGCTAATCTAAGCCTTTGATTCCCTTGTTCTTGCTTGTTGTTGCTTGTTTGTGTGTTTTTCTTGCTGGGATTGGTTGATACAGGTTTCTACGGAGGTATAAGACTTGGGTTTTGAGTATTGGACGATTTAGAGGAGATTGGGAGCGAGATTCAACTCTCGACTTCGCGCGGATCGAGTTGCAGAGGGAGTGTCGATCGACACCACTTGGTGTTGGTCGACACCAGCAAGTCAGACATCGATCGACACTGTGGGGCGGTGTCGGTCGACACCATTGAATCAGTGTCGGTCGACACTAGGCTGGTGTCGGTCGACACCTCCCTTCCAGCGAGACAATGTTTGATTTCCTGGTTTGTGTGTTTGTTTGTTGCTTGTTTTGGAACTTTGGAATCATTGTTGCTTGTGTGTATAGCCCAGTAGATGGAAGGATTGCCTCACTGAGTGTTTATCAAATACTCATGCATCTCAATTTGTGTTTGTGGTGCAGGTAAAGGCAAAGTGTGATGGTGGAATCAAGGCGATGAAGAGGAGGATGTTCTAGTGGTTCGCTTGGTTGTCTGGCTTCTGTTAGGTTGCTAGAGTTGAGCCCTAGAACATTATGTAGGATTGCTGGTTATTTGATGTATGCTGTTTGGATCATTTGTTTGTGATTGGAATTAATACTGGTTATGATTTTATTGGTTATTGGTTTATTGGATATTTATTGGTTTGTTATTCCGCTGTTGATTGTGAATGTGGTTAGGTGGCTAGTGG
>NC_025693.1:15328403-15330716 GCF_000633955.1 Camelina sativa
CCCTGAGGGGATGAGTAGTTCCCCTGATACCGAGATCTTGAGGATTGTGGTCCAAGAGTGAGACGGTATAACTCGAAGACGCTGGTCTGAGAGTGAGATCGGTATGACTCGAAGGTTGCGACCTAAGAGTGGAAGAGTTGAGAGCAAGCAATGTATAGAACATGAGTATAAACATAACGACGGAATGTAGACCTCGAGAGTGATGGTGGTTTAATCTTGGATTTTAGGATTATGTTGGCCGGTGGGCCAGGGTTTTATGACCGGAGCGGTCAAGAATGTGTGGCTGATGTTCCAGGAATGAGTGGCCGGTGGTGCTGGAGTCCCGGGAAGGAGAGCTGCAGCAGGTATGAGCCGGCAAGGGCATGGTTGCCAAGTACATAAGATTCACGAGAAGCCTTCATGGAAGGATAAATTAATCGTTGCGACGATGGTGGATGAAGTTCATTGGAGATGGACATGGTTGCTAGATTCAAGGTTTTGGTAAGCTTGATGGGGGAAAACAAGTCAAGTAGGTTAAGTTGGCGGCTTGCAAGGCGTTTGATGTGGTAAATCAGAATATGCGAACGTAAGGTACTTGTTTGTTTTATTACGCTCGTATTGTTGATTTGATGTGGAGAATTGCCAAGCGGAAAAGCTATTTCTAGAATAATCTATCTTGTGGAAGTTTTCCCTAAGAGGCAAGTTACTAGAGGTTCTTGGACGAACAAGAGGGTTGACATTCAGGTGGCTTCGAGTTGATGTTGGCATACTTGAGTGTTTGTTTGGCAGAGCTGAAGAAGCCGCTAGAGGATTTGTTGAGTAAGGGATTCATCCGTCCTAGTGTATCATTGTGGGGAGCGCCAATGTTATTTGTCAAGAAGAAGGATGGGAGTTTCCGGTTGTGCATTGATTATCGGGGTTTGAACCGGGTCACTGTGAAGAACAAGTACCCTCTTCCTAGGATCGATGAGTTGTTGGATCAGTTGAGGGGTGCTACTTGGTTCTCCAAGGTAGATCTGGCGTCGGGTTATCATCAGATACCGATAGATGAGGCAGATGTGAGGAAGACTGCTTTCAGGACGAGGTATGGGCACTATGAGTTTGTGGTGATGCCTTTCGGATTGACTAACGCGCCAGCAGCGTTTATGAGATTGATGAACAGTGTGTTTCAGGAGTTTCTGGATGTATCTGTCATCATTTTCATCGACGATATCCTGGTTTATTCTAAGAGTCCTGAGGAGCATGCAGTGCATTTGAGGGCAGTTATGGAGAAGCTGCGGGAGCAGAAGTTGTTTGCCAAGTTGAGCAAGTGTAGTTTTTGGCAGCGTGAGATGGGCTTTCTGGGTCACATTGTTTCTGCAGAGGGGGTTTCTGTAGATCCAGAGAAGATTCAGGCTATCAGAGATTGGCCTAGACCGCAGAATGCCACAGAGATCAGGAGTTTCCTTGGATTGGCAGGGTACTACAGGAGATTTGTGCAGGGGTTTGCAAGCAGAGCACGTCCTATGACTAAGTTGACAGGGAAGGATGTTCCTTTTGTCTGGTCAGAAGAGTGTGAGGAAGGCTTTGCAAGCCTGAAGGAGATGTTGACTACTGCGCCAGTGTTGGCTTTGCCTGAGCAGGGAGAACCCTATGTGGTTTATACAGATGCATCTAGAGTTGGTTTGGGGTGTGTTCTGATGCAGCATGGGAAGGTGATTGCCTATGCTTCGCGGCAGTTGCGGGTGCATGAAGGCAACTATCCTACTCATGATTTGGAGATGGGTGCTGTAGTTTTTGCCCTGAAGATTTGGAGATCTTATCTTTATGGTGCAAAGGTACAGGTGTTTACAGATCATAAGAGCCTGAAGTATATATTCACTCAGCCTGAGCTGAATTTGAGACAGAGGCGGTGGATGGAGCTTGTGGCAGATTATGATTTGGAGATAGCCTATCATCCTGGTAAGGCTAACACGGTTGCAGATGCTCTGAGTCGGAAGAGGGTAGCTTCGGCTCAGGAGCAGGAGATGGAGTCTCTGGTAGGGGAGATCAGTGCTTTGAGCTTATGTGCTGTTTCACAGGAACCGTTGGGTTTGGAAGCAGTAGATAGAGCAGATCTTCTGAGTAGAGTGCGGTTGGCTCAGGAGAAGGATTTGGGGCTGGTGAATGCCTCTAAGGATGTGGATTCAGAGTATCAGGTCTCAGATAATGGTACTATCTTGGTGCACGGTCGGGTTTGTGTGCCCAAGGATGAGGAGTTGAGGCAGGAGATTATGAGAGAGGCTCATGCGAGCAAGTTTTCCATTCATCCTGGAGCGACTAAGATGTACCGTGATCTCAAGAGGTACTATCATT
>NC_025693.1:15331353-15335998 GCF_000633955.1 Camelina sativa
AGATTTGTGCAGGGGTTTGCAAGCAGAGCACGTCCTATGACTAAGTTGATAGGGAAGGATGTTCCTTTTGTCTGGTCAGAAGAGTGTGAGGAAGGCTTTGGAAGCCTGAAAGAGATGTTGACTACTGCGCCAGTGTTGGCTTTGCTTGAGCAGGGAGAACCCTATGTGGTTTATACAGATGCATCTAGAGTTGGTTTGGGGTGTGTTCTGATGCAACATGGGAAGATGATTGCCTATGCTTCGCGGCAGTTGCGGGTGCATGAAGGCAACTATCCTACTCATGATTTGGAGATGGGTGCTGTAGTTTTTGCCCTGAAGATTTGGAGATCTTATCTTTATGGTGCAAAGGTACAGGTGTTTACAGATCATAAGAGCCTGAAGTATATATTCACTCAGCCTGAGCTGAATTTGAGACAGAGGCGGTGGATGGAGCTTGTGGCAGATTATGATTTGGAGATAGCCTATCATCCTGGTAAGGCTAACACGGTTGCAGATGCTCTGAGTCGGAAGAGGGTAGCTTCGGCTCAGGAGCAGGAGATGGAGTCTCTGGTAGGAGAGATCAGTGCGTTGAGCTTGTGTGCTGTTTCACAGGAACCGTTGGGTTTGGAAGCAGTAGATAGAGCAGATCTTCTGAGTAGAGTGCGGTTGGCTCAGGAGAAGGATTTGGGGCTGGTGAATGCCTCTAAGGATGTGGATTCAGAGTATCAGGTCTCAGATAATGGTACTATCTTGGTGCACGGTCGGGTTTGTGTGCCCAAGGATGAGGAGTTGAGACAGGAGATTCTGAGAGAGGCTCATGCGAGCAAGTTATCCATTCATCCAGGAGCGACTAAGATGTACCGTGACCTCAAGAGGTACTATCATTGGGTCGGGATGAAGAAGGATGTGGCTAGTTGGGTTTCGAGGTGTGATGTGTGTCAGCTAGTGAAGGCTGAGCATCAGGTTCCTGGCGGGTTACTGAAGAGTTTACCCATTCCTGAGTGGAAGTGGGATATGATCACCATGGATTTTGTGGTAGGATTGCCAGTGTCACGGACCTTTGATGCTATTTGGGTCATTGTGGACCGGTTGACTAAGTCAGCACATTTTCTAGCCATTAAGAAGACTGATGGAGCAGCGGTCTTGGCTAAGAAGTATGTGAGGGAGATTGTCAGGTTGCATGGGGTGCCAGCGAGCATTGTGTCTGATAGGGATTCTAAGTTCACTTCGGTGTTCTGGAAGGCATTTCAGGCAGAGATGGGCACTAAGGTGCATATGAGTACAGCTTATCATCCCCAGACAGATGGACAGTCTGAGAGGACGATCCAGACGCTGGAGGATTTGCTGAGGATGTGTGTGTTGGATTGGGGTGGCCATTGGGCAGATCACCTGAACCTGGTAGAGTTTGCTTACAACAACAGCTATCAGGCGAGTATTAAGATGGCTCCTTATGAGGCTTTGTATGGGAGGCCATGTCGTACACCATTATGCTGGACTCAGGTGGGGGAGAGGAGCATGTTTGGTGCTAGTTTTGTTCAGGAGACCTCAGAGAAGATTCGGGTTCTCAAGCTGAACATGAAGGAGGCTCAGGATAGGCAGAGGAGTTATGCAGATAGGAGGAGGAGAGATCTTGAGTTTCAGGTGGGAGACAGAGTGTACCTCAAGATGGCCATGTTGCGGGGTCCGAACAGGTCATTGTCAGAGACTAAGTTGAGTCCGAGGTATATGGGTCCATTCAGAGTGATTGAGCGGGTTGGACCAGTGGCATATAGATTGGAGTTACCTGAGGTGATGCGTGCATTCCATAAGGTTTTCCATGTGTCTATGTTGCGGAAGTGTCTCCGTGAGGGAGAGGAGGTGTTGGCTAAGATTCCTGAGGATCTTCAGCCTAACATGACTTTGGAGGCGAGACCAGTGAGGGTTCTCGAGAGGAGGATCAAGGAACTTCGGAAGAAGAAGATTCCTTTGATGAGAGTCCTGTGGGACTGTGATGGTGTTGAGGAGCAGACTTGGGAGCCTGAGGCAAAGATGAAGGCAAGGTTCAAGAAGTGGTATGAGAAGCAAGCCGCGACTTGAGCTTGTTTAGCCTGGTCCCATCTGTAATCCGTGGCTGGAGCGGGAATGGAGTATTCCAGCCCATCTCTCTTGTTACTCGGTCGCTTGGGGTGGTTGGTTGTGCGACTCAGTAACAAGATGAGGTGGTGTTCGGGGTACAAAGTTTCCGTGAGGCGGGGTTTTGGAGGAAACTTTCCTAGAATAGAGGTTTCCAAAAGTGGAAAGTTTCCAAAAATGGAAAGTGCTAAATATGGAAAGTTTTACGGGAGTTAGAATTTGTCCATTTTTAGCGGGGGGAGCCTTGGAGGGGCTTGTTTGTGGCCTTGGTGGCGGACTTTTGAGTCAGTGTGCTAGTGTGTGGCGGTCTTTTTAGACATTGTGTGGTCTTTGTGACGGGCTTTTTAGCCACAGTGTCTTTGTGACGGTCCTCTTTAGGACATTTGTTTGGCCTTGGTGGCGGTCCTCTTTAGGACATTTGTTTGGCCTTTGTGACGGACTGTTTAGCCAGAGTGTCTTTGTGACGGTCCTTCGGGACAGATAGTCTTTGTGACGGTCCTTCGGGACAGATGGTCTTTATGACGGGCTTTTTAGCCAGAGTGCCTTGGTGGCGGTCCTCTTTAGGACATTTGTAGCCCTGGGCAAAATACCTGAACCCGAAACCCGAACCTCGAACCCGATCCGAAATACCCGACCTGAACCCGTATCCGAAGTTCTAAAATACCCGAATGGGTCTAGAATTTATTAAGATCGGATACCCGAACCCGATCGGGTATTACCCGATATCCGAACGGGTACCCGAACTAATCCGAACATATATAAATACCACTACAAAATAGCAAGTAATGGGATTCAAACCCAACACCTACAACATTTAGAGGGTGTATTGTAACCATTTTGCCACTTTAATACATTTGGTTAATATTAAAACCTCAAGTATTTATACATTACTAGGTGCAACATTTTTTTTCTTTTAAGGATTTTAGTTATGAGATATTTTACTTATTGTATAGAGACTTAATTGTATATTTTTTTTATCACACTCATAAACTCTAGATACCAAAATATTATTTTTCGATATTAAAAAATATAGAAAAGGAAAAATGCAAAAGAAATAAAATCAAGACATTGCAATTGAATCAAGAGTTCTTACCAATGCTCAAATTCTGGCAGAAGTAGAATATGAAGATCGACTTGAAAAAGGTTTGTATATCAGTTGATATTGTTATTTAGAGTTAACCCAATTCTTTTGTTTTCAGAGTTCTGCATTGAAGAGTAAGGTCTCGACTACTTGAAGCTACAAGGTGTTTTGGTTTTACAATTGGATACAGTTCTACAAGGTGTTTTGTTGTTTTAATTTTGGTTTACTTTGTTGTCTCCCTCGTTTAGTACTTGGTTTATTAAGACATAGATTTGTTTGTTTAACATTCTTGTTATGTGGTTGTTTGAACAAGATTATGGTTTGAATTTTGAACATTGGTCTCTTTATGTTATTGGTTATTGATCAGTTTATTGAATTTAATTGAGTTTGGTTTAATTAATTTTGGATTGAGTTTGGATATCCGATCCGATCCGAACCCGATGGGTGTTTATCCGAAATCCGATCCGAATATTAGAAATACCCGAATGGGTCTAGGATCCCTTAATCCGAAATACCCGAAAATCCGAAATACCCGACCCGAACCCGATCGGGTCACCCGAATGCCCAGATCTAGACATTTGTTTGGCCTTGGTGGCGGTCCTCTTTAGGACATTTGTTTGGCCTTGGTGGCGGTCCTCTTTAGGACATTTGTTTGGCCTTGGTGGCGGTCCTCTTTAGGACATTTTGTTTGGCCTTGGTGGCGATCCTCTTTAGGACATTTTTGTTTGGCCTTTGTGGCGGCCCTTGTGGCATGTATATGATCCTTGTGTGGTCATGAGGTATTCCAGAGAGGGGATATGTGGCTGTTAGGATATTGAGATGTTTTACGCGAGCCACGGGAAGGAAACCTGGATAGGGATAGGACTCAGACGTGTTCAGAATCGTTTGCTCGCGACTGTTGGAGGACTTAGGTTCTCCTAGTACTGCCATATTCAGAGACTTTGTGACTTGGGAATATGGTTGGTATATCGACTTCGGATGACGATCCGGGGGCGCGCTGTAGGGTGGCAACCCGAGAGACGAGTTGGATTTTTCCTTATTTGTTATGGCATGCGGGTTTAGGCCCGATGAGGAGCCAACATTTGGCATGCAGACTTAGGTCTGATGAGAGCCAATAAAAACTCAAGGTTTATGCCTATGAGTAAAAGAAAGTCCAAAAGTCGAGAGCAAATGACGCCTGGAGCGTGGGTCTATCGCCTGGAGGTGACCTTCTGTAGATCGGTCGGAGGAGTGCGGGCCGTGGAGACGGCTGCACAAGAGTCCTTGGCTGATGGTTGTTCGAGATTAGAGGACGAATCTAGATTGGTGGGGGAGAATTGTAACACCCGCAAACCGAATATTGAGATTTTGGTGAGGGTGTCGATCGACACCACAGGAGGTGTCGATCGACACTAGTTGTAGCCGGTTTGGTCGGTTCGATTTTAATTGCCCGGTTTGCGTGGTTGGTTTAGGAAATCCCTAAAATCGAGTTGT
>NC_025693.1:15336504-15347421 GCF_000633955.1 Camelina sativa
CGATGGACACCAAGGTGGTGTCCGTCGACACCACTTATTTCCGGTTCGACCAGATTGGATTTTTGATCAATTTGGTTCGGTTTGGTTTAAGGAAACCATTGAACCGAGACTTAAAAGGAAGGAAACGACCTAGGTCGTGTTGTTGCTGTTAGTCTCGCCGTTTTCATTGGAGAAAGAGGAAAAGAGAGAAAACAAGTGTTCTTGAGATTTTGGTGAGATTGGTGAGTTTCCTTGCTGATTCTTGGGAGATCTAAGGCTGGGAAGGTGCTAGAAGCTTGCTAGGAGTGAGGGAATTCGTTCTTGTTGGTCAGAATCTTCTTGCAAGAGGTGAGTGCATGACCATGGCTAATCTAAGCCTTTGATTCCCTTGTTCTTGCTTGTTGTTGCTTGTTTGTGTGTTTTTCTTGCTGGGATTGGTTGATACAGGTTCCTACGGAGGTATAAGACTTGGGTTTTGAGTATTAGACAATTTAGAGAAGATTGGGAGCGAGATTCGACTCTCGATNTATGTAGGATTGCTGGTTATTTGATTTATGCTGTTTGGATCATTAGTTTGTGATTGGAATTAATACTGGTTATGATTTTATTGGTTATTGGTTTATTGGATATTTATTGTTTGTTATTCCGCTGTTGATTGTGAATGTGGTTAGGTGGCTAGTGGGTATGGGACCACTAGTTATAGTTTATTTATTCTATTATTATTATTATTTTTATTTATTATAAAAAAATAAGGTCGGTCGTTTCAGTTTTAAATATAGAATATCTCTTAAGATTATCCATCCTACTTTACATAAGGTAAAATAACAATATTATATTTTCCTAACAATAATCTTCAAAATTTTGAACATAATAATTATCACATTTTAAATAATATTAGCTATCATTAAGTCATTTCACTATTTTTTTCAAAATTGAAATAATAATCAAGAACTTTAGTAACTGATCGATTAGATATAATAATATTCATAATACTATTCTCTAAATATCATGCTTATCTTCTCCTCACGCATGAATATGAGCTACGACACCAAGGATTATTCTTCCATATGCAGATTGTTTTCATTAATTAGCAATATTATTCAAAATATGAAACATAATTTCTTACACTTTTTTTTTCTTAATAATAGTTATAAATATAGCATTTCATTGTTTTATTTAGTTCTTATATAATAATCAAGAACCTTGGTATCCGGTCGTTTGAGCGTCATTAATAAAGTACAATTTCTTATTATTAAAATAAATAATCATTGGACTATTTCTATTTCATAAAATATTCATCCATCTAAAACAATATCAATAAAAATACGATTATAAGATCGCATAACATTCATCATACTATTCTCTAAAATTCGTCTTCCTCCTTTCTTCACGCCTGAATTTTTGCAACGACACCAATCATATCTTCTTCCATACGCTGTCTATTTTTTCAAATAATAACAATGTTATAAATTATATCTAACGGAATTTGATTGAGAATATTTGAAGATAATTACCGTGTAGTTTAAAAGGAAAGGAAACAACTCTGATTTTTTGCGATCAATAGCTTCTCTGTAGATATTCACAAAAATAGGATTACGATCAAAATTTACGGAAAATGCTAATAAAATGTTTCATTAAATTTTAGTATCAGGATGACTTTAAAACACTTGTGATTTCCGTATCATACCAAATAAACAAATGATTAACAAACGTTAGAAGATGACCAAACAAATAGTTAGTGTCTAAACCGCCTTTTAACATAGAATTACTACCGAACAATAGCCGAAAGACGTTGTATTGCTGACTCTGCATCTCTAATCTGTTGATTAATCATACTAAATGTTGTTATATCCATGAAAATAAGAGTTATTCATTTAAAACAATAACTATTAATTTTAAAAAAAATATACCATAACTTCTGGGATATTATTAACACCATTCACAGTCTTTCTGCAATAATAATCAGTAAATACTATTGTTAATATGATTTTCTGAATCAAATATATATATAATTAATTTTGATTTAAAATTGTAAATACATGTTTTTCACCATACGATCATTGGTAGATTCATCTAAACAATGTTTAAATTTAATTAAATCATTAGAAATATATTAATAAATGGAATTTTAAATTTAGCAACATACCTTTTAGCATAGATAAAGATGCATAATTCAAATAAAAAATTTTGATAGTCCTCGCCACCTCCACCTATTCATTTATATTTATTTGTTAGAGCCACAAACACATGAATAAAATTTTATAATGATGATAGAGTAGTTTACTATTAAAATTACCAAACATCTCTCATCACTATGATCATCTTCAGAAGCTTTCCTGCAACTATAGTAATAAGCCTTTCTATTTAGCATCATCAAACTATAAAGAATAAAGTTTAAAGTATTCAAAAATAAAAGACCTAGATTTCTTGTCCGGGAACATAGAAGTAAGATCACGACCATGTACTAACTCACCTGAAACATAAGAATTAGTATAATCGTTTTTACAAAACGTTAAATAAATCAAGAAACCTATACATAATAATATAAGAAGTAATGAAACCATACTCAAAGTTTTGGTAATGCTCGAACCTGCGTTCCAAACAAATACTACAGAAAGAGGACATGAATCATTAAAACACGAACACGAATACGAAGAACCATATAAGGGATCATCAAAACTATAATACATATATAATTTGAACAACATGAGAGAAAATTAGGGTTTTCTCTGTTTTGAAGATTTCGGATTATGGAGAATGATTAGGGTTGTACCTATATATATATATATATATATATATGTTTACAACCTATAATTTTAGGGTTTCGAATAGGTCGGTATATTTTGGTTGGGTTTTTTTTAAGCCCATTATTTTAGGTTTTAGCGTTTTAATTTTTTAAAAATCACGTTTTGACGATTATATAGATTATATATTTAATAATTTAGACTTTTTAATTTTCTAAATTAGTTTGAAGGGTAAAAACGTCCAGATTGGATTCTCATTAATGGCAAATTAGTAATCTTAAGTCTTAGGATGAATGTGGTGCGTTTCAGCCACCTAAATAGAGAACAAAAGCTTGTCCGAAAATTTTTCAGGTGTATTTTTCATTAAGGGCAAGAGAAGTCAAATTTTGTGAGATTGGCTGTGAGCCCTCTCGACTTCTCCTTTAGTATATTAGATAGAATCTTAACCAAACGATTAAACAACAAGAAAATACAAACACACACACACACAAACATAGAATCTTTAGGTTTAAAGTTTAGAATGATGACGGCGAGGAAGGAGGCTGCAACACGGGTGTTTTAGGACATGAGCACCTGTCCTGTTCCTGATGGCTATGAAGCTGCTCGTGTTGGCCCGTGTATTAAACGGGCGTTGAAGAAACTAGGCTACACTGGTCGTGTCTCCATCACTGGCCTCGGTATACTAACAGACGTCTCTACCGACTACCAACGTCCTCCAAGCGCTCTACTCCTCCGGAGTCTCTCTTTCTAACCTCCGAACTAGTAAGTTTATTAATCCTTAATTATTATGTCTTTCTCTACATTACTATATTTTCCTAATTTTTGCATAGAGTCTCAATCCTTTTTTTTTTTTTTGTGAAACAGAATGCTATGGTCTTCAAAGTCAAATTTCCGGTTGGATAAATGGTAGTCCACCTTTGAAAAATTTAATGCTCATATCCGGACAGAGGAACTTTATTCCATATCTTGGCATGCTAGAGTTGAACCGAGTCAAAGTTATTCGGGAATTACCATTTGATGATGAGCGAAAAACTGCCTCCAATCCTATAGACTACCCCGTCTGGGAAATTGTTTTATTGGCAGATGGAGTGGATTCAGTAGTACTCGAGGAGGGCCTTAATCAGGAGGACCCCGTTTGGTCTTGCGAGGTATGCCTTTCTACTGGCCGAGGCTTTCAAAATTTCGTATATGTGCACAACTTAGATGAAGATAACTTAGATGAAGGATGAAGATGAAGATGAAGGTGATCAAGATGAAATTGAAGATGAAGGTGATCAAGATGAAGAGAAAGAGGAAAAGGAAGAGTAAATCCAGTATAAAAACATTTAGAGTTTTTTTTTTTAAAATACTGTATTAACCAATGGATCTGAAATAAATACGAAAACATTTAGAGTTTTTCTTTTTAATACTGTATTAACCAATGGATCTGAAGTAAATACGAAAACCACTAATCTCATAATCTCAGGGAGACTTTAGATTTCACATCTCAAAGGTATCAATCATGTTCTTTTTTTTTTGAATAAACGAAACCAAACAGAAAATACCGAGTTGCGACCAAGATGATGTGATATCTTGTCGCGAGTTTCTCTAATTTAGCTTCTTCTTGTACGAGATTGTAAGTATATGACCCTAATCTCTCCATTGTTGTAGTAGATATGACGTCTAATAACATCAAGTCTCATATCGGCTGGAATTGTTGCATGATACTCCTTTTGAATTCCATCTAGTTCTCTCGTGAACCTATCCTTATTGCTCGCGTAAATCATCTTGTTTCTCAGCCGGGCAATAACCGGAGACCTTGGCACAAACACACACATACAAGTGCATTGATGATCATACCAACAACAACAAATCACGGACATGCATGTGAGTTAGCAATAAAACAAAAGTAAACTATATTTTACCACGCGATGAAGCAAGTCTTTCTCCCCTCTGCGGCATAGTCGAAATCAAAAATGGCATATCGACAGTCATCAGCTGGAAGACTTGCTCTAAAATCATCATATGATTGTTCACGTTCACCGAGATTCTCTACAATCACTTGCATGTCCTCAATTTTGTAGACAATGAAACGATATATTTGTTGCTCCTTCAGTGCCAATAATTTTAGCTTGCAATCCTCATGCACAACCAACTGATATCGTGTTAGCGTGTCGTTATATCAATACATAAAACTAAACAAAAAAAACACCGAGAAGATGCACATCTCACCATGGCTAAATCAAACCGATCGATGTCACAGAAAGATCTTGCTGGAGTGAAGAAGACGGACGAAGATATCCCTACTATTAAAAGAAAAACGTTGCATGAAAAAAACCTTAGTTTTGTAAGAATTTACAATACAATGCCATTGGTTTCAAGACTATTTTATTCATTTGGAAAAAGGGTAAAATTATCTTTTTACTCATCTCTTCATCCGGATAAACACGCGGATCCATCTCCCGGGTCGGATCTTTTTCATTAATTAACAATTTAAAACTTTTGGCCATAGATTTTGAGATTCTTTTAATCATAACCGTTCATCACTCTATTCATATATTTTTTTTAAAGGTTGTATTAGTAAACCTACCCGGTTAAAACACGCGGATCTTCTTTTCTCTTTATTGTGTTTGTTTTTTGTTTTTTTTTTTCTTTTCGAAAGAGAAGAGAACATGGAGAACGCAGGCGAACCGATAGAGCCATAGAGGAGAGACATAAACATGGCGAACGCAGCCGTTCTGGTATCGTCCCTTATCTCTCTCTCTCTCCCTAATTGCTTCTTTTTATTTCGTTCAATGATAGAGATATAAGATCTCTTTTGACTTCCACTCATTGTTTAGGGCAAAATTAGTTCTTTGATCTTGATTCTATCTCAATTTTTTTTCTTCTGCAAATCGCTTAGTTTATCTTTGATCGTAAGTTTGTGCTAAGTTAATTGACACATGCTATTTAGATTTTGTCTTTCTCCTCTCAATTTGCAGCAAACCGATTTCTTATACATGTCGATAGGTTTGGTAATCAGTTAAAATGTTTCATTCATTAGTATCGGATTTGATGAGAAAACGTTTGGTCAACATTTTTACATTATGATACCTACAGTCATAAAACTGATAGAAAGATTTATGCATCCTTAAGTAATTTTGGATTTGAAAAACAGAGATATATAAAGCAAGAAAAGATGATTCTTACGTTTTGGCTAATCTAAGTTGCAAGTTTTGATTAATTAATTTTGCAGGTTTGGTTTGGTTTGTTACACTGATGGATTGCGAATAAATTTGCAGAGATTAGTTGTAAAGCGATTGCCGTACGGACATTGCAACAACTCCCCTATAAAAATTACTCAGCTAAACACAAAAACAGTTTCTGTTCACAACACTAAACTAAAGACAATTTGTAGCCATCACAACCATGAGAGAATGAGAAAGAGAGCAACTAATACTCTGAAGAGAGCGGAGTTAAACAGAGGAGCTTGGACTGATCATGAAGACAAGATCCTAAGAGAATACATAACCACTCATGGTGAAGGCAAGTGGAGCACTCTCCCAAACCAAGCTGGTACGAATCTCTCTATTTATCCATCTTTATGTGTACATGGTACATCTTCGACGTACAGTAATAGTCTTCTGCAAATATAACAGGGCTCAAGAGTTTAACAAAAGTTGTAGACTTCGGTGGAAGAACTATTTGAGACCGGGATAAAGCGCAGAAGCACCTCATCTGAGAAAGAACTCATAATCCGTCTCCATAATCTATTTCGAAACAGTATTTCACCAAACCACATAGAAGTTTTCTTTTTGTAGTAAAATTATTTGTTACCTGACATGATAATTAATTAATGCAGATGGTCATTGATAGCTGGGGAGGCTTCCAGGCTGAACAGACAACAGAATAAAGAACCAGTGGAACTCCAACCTCCTCAATAGACTTCCCAAAACTCAAACCAACCAACCGAAACGTATACAACATTCGACCAATAATGAGAATAATGTTTGTGTTATACGTACAAAGGTGATTATGTGCTCAAAGGCTCTTCTTCTCTTCAAAAGCGGAGTAGTACCAGCATATGTTATCAAACCTAATTCAGCTTGGTTTTCTTAGTTTCAAATAGAATATGAAAGCTGGAAGCTGTTACATGATTTATTGTTTCTAGGTTTTTGTATAAAATAAATTTTCTACTAGTGTAAATGTGGTTGAAAGGCTGATGACGATGGTGGGGTGGAGTCTGAAGTAGAAGAAGGTGAGATTGATGTTCACGGAGAGGCCAAAGCTAAGCCTGACAGGGAAGATGGTGTTGTAGAACTAGAACTTGATCCTGGTGTAAATGAGGATAAGAAGGAGTTATTGCATGAGTTTGATGTTGTTGAAACACAAAAAAGTTATAAGAAAGAGATGGTGATATTGATAACAAAGACATGTGGCCTGTGGGGATAGTAAACACAAAAAAGTTAAGTACAGTATTATGAAAGTTTATTGTGCTGATTTTATTTTACAAGAAACTGTATCTAATGAGATGGAAGATGAGAGCCAAGCAGAATTTCTCACCAAGAAACTGTATTTTACAAGAAACTGTATCTAATGATATTAAAAAAATAATATACAATTTTAACTAAAATTGAATCAAAAGTTGGATTAGAAAATATGCTATTAATATCATGGAAACTGGAAAGTACATTAATGATTATGCAAGTATTAATTGATACAATTATTTCTCATATAACGTGATTTATTATGCTTAAATGTATGGATTACATTTTTGCCATATATTAAATATTTTTGTAACTAAAACAAAACGAAAATTATGGAAATGTAATTAAGTAGGGATACTGGTGTAGAAAATTTTCACAATTTAAAATAAAATTCTTCTAAAACATATTTAAAAACAAAAATTTCAGCCCAAATGGAATTGTAACTATATATATTAAACATTCAAATGGAGAATACCTGTATTTTGTCTAATTTTTTTAGTCATAATTTATTATATGAGTAATTATTTAAAAAGAAATGATTATGGGACATAAAATATCTAACAGGATGGATCAGGACAGGAAGGAAAACGATGTGACGGGACGAGATTTAACACCACGTAACAAAATTACTTTAACATTTTTAACAAACACGGTTTGTGCTTGATTATTATGGATGGATTGCAAAAAATGTATATTTTCCAGCTGGTGAAGATGATGATCATATTTATTTTCGGTACGGGTTGGAGAATTCTACATATACACCAAAATATTAACAAAACACCTAAAAAGAATGGCAACCTAATTTTTATGGAAAATATTAATATTAGACAATTAAAGTTTTACAACCTAAAAATGTTAATTATTTGACTAAATATATGTTTTATC
This sequence comes from Camelina sativa, assembly GCF_000633955.1. Taxonomy (NCBI): domain Eukaryota; kingdom Viridiplantae; phylum Streptophyta; class Magnoliopsida; order Brassicales; family Brassicaceae; genus Camelina; species Camelina sativa. Next base: position 15,344,558 of record NC_025693.1, read on the forward strand.
AGTGTTTTTAAGTAATTTAATTTACTAATTAAGCACAAATACTGAAATAGTATAAGTAAACTGAAACGGGTAATACGAATAATGAAAAACAATATTTTGATCAATTTTTTTAGAAAAAGAGAGACATAAATTTTAGATAAAAGTACAAATCAGAAAATATAGATAAATAAATTCAATTGTCAAGTTTTCACTAATTTAGGTAAGGATTGACTATGTGACAGGTAATTAACCACTTTGGAATGGGCACTTTGAAAATTTTGCTAATTTTGAAAACAATTATCTTTTTGAAAATTATAAATTTGGATAATTTCAACTAACTAAATAAAAAAATATTCAATGGAGAACTCTGCTATCCCAATTTCTTACCGGCGAATAAAGTGACGATTGTTATCGCGAATAGTGTCACGAGAAATGGTAGATTTTATTACGATTTAGCACTTGGTGGGCCATCTTGGCTTCATGATCAAGTGCATGTTGATGAATAATGTTGTTGGTGTTTATTATTGTTCTTGGTTACTTTCGATTCTCAAACTATTTTTGGTTATATCTGATGACCCAAAAAAATGACAAATAAGTCTCTTATTTTTCCACAATCATCAGTACATGATTAAAAACTTTTTGATTCATCATCACTGTCTTTGTTGAAAGACAATATGCAATAAATTACATTTCATGAGAAATCATTATTGTAATCACCTAATAAAGAAAAACCTTTTTTTTTTTAAACTCCACGACTAAAGAGCAAAAAAATAAGAAAAACCTTTTTTTTTGTGTGCCATTAAACAAAAAACATATAAAACTAAAAAATTTGATGTATTATGTAAATGAAATTATGATTAAGTCTGGGGAATTTAAGGTATTACAATGAGAAATAATGGATATGCAATGGAAATGGGTAATTCGTATAATAGAAAAGATTGCACTTAACCAATTTTCTTAAAAAAATTCACTATGTGACATATAAAGAACTAATATGAGATGGATATTTTGAAATTTTGGTTGAAAATATTCAAATGGAGACTTTATATATTTCGTGAAGTAATTCTCCACTTTGGAATGGGTAACTTCAATATTTTAGTATTTTTTTNTCTTGGTTACTTTCGATTCTCAAACTATTTTTGGTTATATCTGATGACCCAAAAAAATGACAAATAAGTCTCTTATTTTTCCACAATCATCAGTACATGATTAAAAACTTTTTGATTCATCATCACTGTCTTTGTTGAAAGACAATATGCAATAAATTACATTTCATGAGAAATCATTATTGTAATCACCTAATAAAGAAAAACCTTTTTTTTTTTAAACTCCACGACTAAAGAGCAAAAAAATAAGAAAAACCTTTTTTTTTGTGTGCCATTAAACAAAAAACATATAAAACTAAAAAATTTGATGTATTATGTAAATGAAATTATGATTAAGTCTGGGGAATTTAAGGTATTACAATGAGAAATAATGGATATGCAATGGAAATGGGTAATTCGTATAATAGAAAAGATTGCACTTAACCAATTTTCTTAAAAAAATTCACTATGTGACATATAAAGAACTAATATGAGATGGATATTTTGAAATTTTGGTTGAAAATATTCAAATGGAGACTTTATATATTTCGTGAAGTAATTCTCCACTTTGGAATGGGTAACTTCAATATTTTAGTATTTTTTTAAACTGTTAGATAGTTTGTTAAAATTGTATTTTTTTGGATAGTAAAAACTAATTCTATAAAAAATATATATATATTCAAGAAGAATATGGTATCCCATCTAAATTTCTTACCCAATCTCTATTAAAAATATTGTCTACCAAGTAATTATGTAGAAGAGAACGATCATAATTGTGACATCCCGGTTTGCGGAGAGGTTTAAAAAAAATTATTTGGTCACCTATGTCACCAAAGTGCAGTTTTCTTTTCGGTCAAAGGTCCTGAGAGAACTCTAGAGTTAAACATGTTTGAGCTGGAGTAGTTTCAGGATGAGTGACCATCCGGAAAGTGATTGTCGGAACTGTGCGAATGAAGACAAAACACATTGAAAGATCATGTGGTGATTTGTAGGGATGGTAAATAAATCTTTAAAACCTCCTGGACGTAACAAATCCACTGTCGGATATGGATGGGCCCACTTGCCAGGAATGGATGTGGGCCCACTAAGCAAGATGGGCCTATGGATCGGGAATGGACATGAGTGGGTCCACTAAGGTGATGATCGGAGCGTTACAATAAGACAAAAAATTATGATAGATATGGGAAGATAGGAGATGGAACGGGATATGATAAAACAGGACAGGGACGTGTTTCCCGTTCCTCTAGGTTATATAGTATATACGTGTAATAATCCAAATTAAAACCAAACTTAAATTAGATATTTAAAATAATAAAATATTTTGTCCGTGCTATAGCACGGGTTACTACCTAGTATACAGTAAAGTAACATTTCGTTTGAGTGGACGAAGATGTATATCTTTCTCTGTTCTTAATTTGTAAGCTATTATGAATTATCTATCTCAATCTTATATATAGTAAAGTAACATTTCTTTTAAACACAAAAACGGACATGTAACATCCCTTTTTGACATGTGTCTATCCTCTCAAATCCAAATCTGTTAAAACTAATTTTCATTGGATTTGATTAAATCATTATATTTAAAAAAATATCAAAGACACATTATGTTATCTATTCTTTTTTCTTCCTTTTTAATTAATTAAACTTTAAAAAGTACTACAATTTATTTCATGCTAAAATAATTTCAAGATATTTTAAAGATTTGAAAAATTAAAGATTATAGTATTTATTTGATAAGTTTTTCTGCCATTTAATGTATTGTCCTAAAAGTGTTTTTTTTTTTTTTTTTTTTTTTTTTTT
>NC_025693.1:15347711-15356748 GCF_000633955.1 Camelina sativa
TTTTTTTTTTTTTTTTTTTTTTTTTATCTTCCTAAATTTTTTAAGTTCTCTCCAAATGAGAAGCGACAAGTTGTCATCAAATACACCATAATTATTATTATTAGATTTTATTGACAGCTGATTATTATTATTATTTTAGTTCAACATCATGGCGTTTTTTGGTCATAAATACACCATAATTCATTTTCATTAGATTTAATTATTTTATTATAGACAATAACTTATGTTTTACATATGAATCAACTGGATTGTGGATTACTGGACTGGGTTTAGATTCAACTGGTTGTGGATTTGTTTTAGATTCAACTGGCTGTATTTTCTTTTTGCATAGAGTCTCAATCCTTTTTCTTGTGAAACAGTTGCTTATGGCCTTCAAAGGACAATTTCCTTTTTCAGTATAGGGTAGACCACCTTGCGATGATATAATGCTCGTATCCGGTCATATCAGAAGGACTTCAATTCATATCTTGGCATGGTCCACTCAAACCAAGTCCACATTATTCGGGATTACCATATTTACCAATTAATAATCATCAAACAGCCAATCCTATAGAACGCCCTGTCTGGGAAAGATTTCTATATTGGCAGGTGTGTTTGTCTTCCTTCTCTCACAGTCCAGCAAATTAATTAAGCTGTTGTTGTTTCTCAATTATTTAGTTTTTTCCACAGATATATATATATATATATATATATATACTAGTATTAGCCCCGTACTTCGTACGGGAAAAAGCTTAGACATAAGAATCAAAATGCATTTTTTAATCCGACAAAAAAAAAAATATTAAGACCATCTGTGAAAAAGTGATATGCAGTTATGGTGAGATACTTTAAACCACGATTACATACAAAGAACATAGGAATGAATTATCTATAAAGTGAGCTTAGAGAGAAAAAGTGATTGGTCGAAAATGGAAGGGGCGAAGAAATGAGGTCCATAAAACTTTATATATCGGCAATATTTCTGAATTTCATTGAACTAAAAAATAAACACCTAAGTGATCACAACATCGATAAAATGATGTTAGTGCATATAGAAAACACAGAGAACAATAGAGAGAAAATACAGAGGTTCATCATGATCTTGAGGTATTATCCGCTGCATCCACTGCAAAAACCAATAAAAGAAACGTTTTAAAAAAGAGAACTGGACAATTACTGTAAGTGTGGATTAAGATTTTAAAGTTAAATGAACGGATCTTTACATGCCAAAAAATAAATTGACCCTTACAACTAAGATAAAATATGCTTGCAAAATAAAAAACCAAGATAAGTGAATATGAGTTTACCAATTTCTATTCTAGTTGTCATAGTTAGGGAACTGCTAACTTCCTGATTCGCTTCGCCTTCATCGTCACCCGTTCACCGTTCCCCCTTCACATCTTGCCGTTCAAAACCCACCAAACACCATTACGTTTGCTCACCAATCAGCATCTCTTACATTCTGAATCCTGTGTAATCCCTTACATTCTGAATCCTGTGTAATCCCTCGGTGTTGTAGTTCAATTCCTGTTGGCAATGCTCTAGATAACAGTCGCCACAAGAAGTGTCGTAGTTTTGGGGCTATATCCATTTTCCATACCACTGTTTTAAATCTCTGTAAACCTGGAGGCGGATGTACATTTTCTTCTCGAAGATGTGTTGCAAGCCAATAACCTGATTTAACTGTATAAAGTCCTGAGTCATTGTAATGCCAGCCTAGTAAATCCGGTGAAGATAATGGACTCAGATGTATCTTTTGTATTGCCTCCACATCATCTTCCACCACAAGTCGTCGTATGAGCTCCATATCCCATATTCTTCGACCCGGTACAATGAGATCTTTAACTTTGAGGTTTAGCATATCCACTCCTTCTACACATCTTGGGGCTCTTGGTGGGTTTGTTGGTAGCCAAGGATCAACCCATACGTTGACACTATCACCATCTCCAATTAAGAACCGCATACCCTGTTTTATCAAGTCTCGACCCTCAAGCAAAGATTTCCAGACAAAGGATGGTTGATTTCCAGCACCAGCAGTGAAAATATTATCATCTTGGTAATATCTTGCTTTTAAGAAACGAGCAAGAAGACTTGTAGGTGCTTGTAGTATTCTCCACACTTGTTTGCCAAGCAGGGCTAAATTAAACTTCTCCAGGTCCCTGAATCCCAATCCCCCTTCTTTTTTAGGTAGTCCCAGTCGTTCCCATGAAACCCAATGCATAGACCGTTTACCAGGGGTTTTGCTCCACCAGTAATTTGCTAAAATACTATTAATCTCCTCACAGGTTCCTTTAGGTAGTTTGAAGCAATTCATCGTGTACACTGGTAAGGCCAGAGCAATTGTTTTGAGAAGAATTTCCTTTCCTGCTTCAGACAGAGATCGATGAGACCAACCTTGAGTTTTCTGTTTGACCTTTTCAATAACATACTGAAAGATTTCCTTCTTCTTTCTGCCAACTTGTTCTGGTAAACCCAAATATTTACCACTTCCTCCATCGTTATGTATGTTTAGTATGTGCCGAAGTCTTGTTTTGATGTGTGGTTTGACACGAGCTCCAAATGTGATTACAGATTTGTTAAGATTGATTGCTTGGCCTGAGACTCGTTCGTAGTCTTGGAGGATCCTCATTATTGTTGTACAAGATTTCTGATGAGCATGGCAAAAAAACAAAGCGTCATCAGCAAAAAGCAAATGATTTATTGATGGCCCTGTATTACTTATCTTCATTCCTTTAAGCTTATTGTCTTCTGCTGCTTGTGTTAACTGGTGGCTCAGAACTTCAGCACATAATATGAAAAGATAAGGTGAAAGTGGATCGCCTTGTCTAATGCCTCTCTCTGGAACTATTCGACCTTTTGGTGTACCGTTGATCAACACAGAATAACTCATAGATTCCACACATTGCATCACCCAATTAATCCATGTAGCATCAAATCCGAGAGATTGCATATTATCTCTGAGGAAGTCCCACTCTAGTCTGTCGTACGCCTTGGAGATATCCGTTTTTACTGCCATATATGAGTTAGCCCATCTTTTTCTCTTCTGTAATGAGTGAACCATTTCATGAGCTATTATGACATTGTCCATAATATTTCTACCAGGGATAAAGGCTGCTTGATACTCAGAGACAATAGAAGAAAGATGCTTCTTTAGTCTGGATACCAGAATTTTTGAGATGATTTTATAACTCACATTGCATAGTGCAATGGGTCTAAAATCACTCATTGTTGCTGGAATCTCAACTTTTGGAATGAGACACAGATTTGTATGATTCATACGGGTTGGCATACGACCTGTAGTAAAGAAATCTTCAATCTCTTTGATGAGTGGGGTTTTAATCTCCTCCCAGAAATGTTGGTAGAAAGCTCCCGTTAAGCCATCTGGACCGGGTGCTCTTTCTGCACCAATATCAAAGACTGCTTTCTTAATTTCCTCCTCTGTGACTGGACTTTGTAAATCTGCATTCATCTGAGTTGTTACTTTCCTCTGTAGACCTCTGAAAACTGTTGTATAATCCTCTGTGGAGACCCTTGTTGTTTTGAACAAATCCCTGAAATACGTTTCTGCTACAAGTCGAATATCTCTATCTCCGCGATAAACCATACCACTATCATCCTCTATGGCTATGACTCTGTTGCGAGCAAGTCTCTGTTTGGCTTGAGCATAGAAATATCTTGTATTTCTATCCCCTAGAGTCATCCAACTATTTCTACTCTTCAGTTTCCAGTAGTGTTCTTCATCTTTGTAGGCTTGATTGAGCTGTGTTCTGATTTGATCAATCTCTGCTGTGGTTCTGGTTCCATAGGTTAATGCTTGATCCAAATCTCTCTTTAGTATACCTATACGAACAGTAGCATTTAAACAATTTCTCTTTTTCCAATCTGACATCATTTTCCTGCTTCTCTGAATCCTCTCCGTGAATGACAAACCCGTATCCTCTGCACTCCATCCATTTACCACTACTTCCTTGAATCCTTCCTTATTGAGTAATCGACTATCATATCTGAAAAGGCTACGGCGTTGCTCTACTACATCACAAAGATTAGTTACCACTGGTCGATGATCTGAACCCTCAAAAGGTAGAAATTCTGTTTGTGCAGATGGAAACAAAGCAAGCCACTCTGAATTCGCCATTACTCTGTCCAAACAGCACCACACTGTATGAGTGTATCTTTTCCCTGTCCATGAAAACTTATCACCAATGTGTCTCAGATCATGAAAATCACAGCTTGATATCATTCTGCGAAAGTCTAAGAAAGTTCTTTCTGGGCGTAATGGACCACCTCTCTTCTCATCATTGCCTTTAATTTCGTTGAAGTCACCCATAATTAGCCATGGTTCTACTCGAGTAGTAGCCATTCTTTCCAAACGTTCCCAAAGATCATTTCGGAGACTTGGTTCCGGGTGACCATACACAAACGATAAATTGAAGGAACTTCCATTAAACACAACTTGCATATCTACAAGATTGGGAGAAGCAAATACAACTGAAGCAGAAACTGAATTCTTCCAGAAAATAGCAATTCCACCACTTATACCTTGTGGTGGAACTGTAACATAGTTAGGGAAACCTAAATCATGAGCCACTTCACTAATCTTGGCATCGCGCTGTTTCGTTTCCAATAGGCATAACATGTCCGGGAAATACTTCCTTTGTATTTCCTCAAGGCGTCGAACTGTAAGGTCTATGCCCAGACCTTGACAGTTCCAGCAGGTTGTAATCATGGAGGCTGTGGTGGTTTAGGGCCCACCGCGCCTCTACACTGGGTGTTCTGAGCAGAACTGCGCTTCTCCCATCTCACGGATTTGTAACTTTGGAGTTACTCCTGTCGCCGTGAACTCCATGGTGTCTTCTCTCTTACGCTTTCCCCTTTCCACAGCTAACTGTTCCTGAACCCGGACTGCTTGGTCCATCACCTCTGGTCGTGGGTGAATGTTCACTGAATAACGTCTGTAATCCTCACTCCCTGGGATGTCACCTGTTGCATTCTCATAAATGGGAACAGGATTGAGAAGCTCACTGTTGTTAAGTTCACCACTGAATAAACCGTAGTGCAGGTTGGCTTCATGAAGGTCAGCTTCATCAGGGTCTTCCTCAACTAAAGCATCATGGTTCGGATCAATATCATCCAATTCTGCTTCCTCAATGATAGGAACATCTTCTTGCGCATTAGCACCTTCATTGACCAGGTCTTCATCAGCATCAAGTTCTAGTATCACCACTCCTGGGTTTGGGTTGTCTGGTGGAGGCAAATCAGGTTCCTCCTCATCATCCGAATGATGTTCATCTCCTCCATTCTGGATTAAACAGGCTCCCGTGTCATGTGTCAGAAATCCACAAACTTCACAAAAACCCCGGAGTCTCTCAAATCGGAAGCGTAACAGAGTGTTAACTCCTGCCTGAAACTGGACATTGCGTTGGAAACGTAGTGGTTCCGCTATGTTCCAGTTGACTTGCACACGAACAAATTCCACACGCGCTGCAGCCTCCGCATCATAGTCTACCTCCATCAGATTACCGAGAGCACGTCCCACATGAGCAATAACGTTGTGGTTGAGATATTGATATGGGATGCCACGAATTTGGATCCAAAAAGGAATGAAGTCAATCAGAGGCGGATTCGCAAGAGGATTCCATCTTTGGATTATCAGCATACGATCATTGAAAGCCCAAGGACCTCTACGGATCATTGTCTCCATTGATTCCTCAGAGGGGAAAATGAACTGGAATTGATTCCCCGGTATGATTAGCCCATGAACCAAGCCAGATTGTCCCCAAATTCGGGGCATTGAAGCAACAATGGAGCGGAGATTCTGACGTCGAGGCATCACCGGACGACCAATCACCATGAAACGATTCTCTGCTTCTGCTTGGGCTACCACATCCGCCGGGAGTGCTATTGGGTCTTCATCAGCACCGAGATTAATATCTTGTACTGCTCGTCGGAGATTATCAGCCATCTTAACCAAGGTGTTGTAAAATCTGAAAGGGAAGAGTAGAACAAGCGCAATTGCTGAAATTTGAGTTGTGAATTTGCCATATCCAATCTTGGGTTTAAATAGAGGAGATTCTGTAACCGCAGATAGATCTATAACCGTAGAGAGAGCATCACGTCGAAGTGGATCCTTAAACGTGGAGATAACCGTCGGGAAAGTGGGTTGATCAACCTCCACTTCACCGGAGAATTTGATGTAAACCATCGCGAGAATTGAAAATAACCGTTGCGAAAGAGAGAGAAAAATCGCCTTTCCAATCGCCATTTTTTATCGCTTAAGATATCGTTTCTTACGTATGAAGATGCATCAACGGCCGACTACCGATAAAATTCTATATAATTTTATATATATTTTAATACAAACATTTTTTTATAAATTAATTATTAATATTTTTTTCTCTTTCTTTTGATATCCACTTCTCTTCACAAATTTATTATTTTTATCATCACCTTTATATTTTCTTATAATTTTGTTTTTAATAAAATTACAGTCACAGTTTTAAAAGTTTGTTTTTTAACAATCAGATTTTAACAGTTAAAGTATCTACATCCAAAGTCTCTACAGCCAAATTTTATACAGCCAAATTTTATACAGCCAAAGTCTCTACAACCACAAATAACAGTCGTTACCAATCGGGGCCGTAATAGTTTTTTCTCGCTACACCATCACTTTTTTTTTTTTTTCTAAAATTAGTTTTGTTTTAATGACATGTCACATTTCTATTGGTGCACTGACTTGTGCTTTATAGGATAAAGGATATCTTATATAATATCTTATATAATATGAGAAGGTTTTCCTCAACTTTTGCTAAGGAGATGACACTTGGCATGCTGTATATCTGACACATGTATTCATTTGTTATTTGGACCTAATTAATTTGTTATTTGAACCTTATTAACTTAAATTATTTGTAGTTTGGACTTTACTAACTACAGGCCCACAAAACCAAAAAAAATTTTACATCTCCTTCTTATATAGATATTTTCAGTTTTGCACAAAAATAAATATAGAAAAATATAATGTTTGGTTGACAAAAAAAATTATATATATATATATATCTAAATATAGATATTTTCAGCAAAATGTATATTCTAGATTTTTATCGTTATGAAGATGCATCAAACAAATAATCGATTTATCCGCTATTCTTATCAAGTGAAAATGGTTTACGATCATTATTTGTTTCTTATTTGCTTGGACTCTTCGTAAATTTATCACTAATCTGCTTTAAATATGAGCATAATTATGAGACCAGTGACGGGGATTCTGATTCGATAGTATTTTTTTCATAATCGATTGTATGTATTTAATTGTATTTATATCTATGTGGATTTGCTCTTTTTATTATTACTTATACCAATTAAGTGGCTCATAAGTATCTGGTAAACAATTGTATTATGTTTTTTTTCCTTAGTTTATCCAGTTAAAAATTAAAAGATGTAGTTAATAAATACAAAAGATAAAACAATGAAGAAACTCCATTAAAAAGCATCTGTAATTTTTTATGGATTTTTTCTTTGCTACATAAGGAAGTGGATCACTTATTTGGAGACACTACTACATCAGTTACAAAATTACGAAGAAAAAAAAACCGAAGAAACCTAAATTATATAGAAATTAGAGATAAATTGAAATTGCCAAATTTCAAGAGATAGATTAGAAAAATTGAAGATGTAATTTGTGAGAATCTTAAAATATTATGTAATTTAAAATTAATTAATAGATTTCAAAAAATAAATTAGCAAATTGTAATGTGTGAGAATAAATTAAGGTAATCAAATTATGAAAAAGGGGGAAAACAGAAAAATATTAAGAGATATATTAGAAAAAAGTATTGATGTGTTTTGTGGGAAAGTTAAAATATATCAGAGTGAAAAACTATAGAAAATGGGGTTTTATTTGGGTTATGGGGTGTTTGATTAACGAACAATAGTGTATGTGATTTTTGTTAGAGATTATTCTCAATTGGAGAAAATAGTGTTAACATCAAAGAAGAGACCTGCGTTTTTTTACTTATTTGGAGAAAATAAGGCGAGTTAGAAAACGTTTTTTTTTGTATCATATATCCTATATAGTTGATTTCTAGATAAACTAATGTTAAAACAATCACACGATATGTAACATCCGCGAACCAATTTTGTAATTTTGGTGTGGGTGTCGATCGACACCCTTGGGGGCATCGATCGACACCATGTGTTTCCGGTTTGGTCGGGTTCGTTTTAATTGCTGGTTGGTTTGGTTTGGTTCAATTAAATCCCTAAATCGTGTTATAAGCGTCTAAGGACGAATTAAGGGTTTCAGAGACTCATTTTGGTCGCCGTTGAGTGAAAAGAAAGAGAGAAAAGAGAGAAAAACATTTCTGAGATTTCTGGGCTTGTTCCTGGAGATTTTTGAGAGATCTGAGGCTGTAGAAGTGATAGCTGTTGCTGGGAACGAAGGAGAATCTCCTGGAGGTGTTATTCCATCGTTTTCTCAACCCCAATCTCCTGTTCTTGAGGTGAGTGCTTGACCATGGTTGATCTAAGCATGAGATCTCTCTTGTTTGGGTGTTTTCTTTGCTGTTTGTGTTGTTTTGTTGTTTGGGTTCGTTGCTTTTGTGATTCCTAGTGATTTCCGAGGTAATTGGGTGAGTTTGAAACGGATTCGAGACGATTTGGAAGGAGAGTTCGATGTTCGGAAACGCGCAGATCGTGTCTGCAGAAGAGGTATCAATCGACACTAGGAAGCATCAGTCGACACCATTTTGAGGGGCATCGGTCGACACTGTTTAGCATCGGTCGACACCATTGTTTGTAGCATCGATCGACACCGTGAGGCATCCGTCGACACTGGTCTCAGCCGAGACTTGTTTTCTTGGTTTGATGTATTGTTGTGTGTTGTTTGTTTTGCTTAAACATGAGGGTCTCATATGCTTGTGTGTATAACCTAGTAGATGGGAGGACGGCCTCACTAAGTATTTATGATAATACTTACGCATCTCAATTGTTGTTTGTGGTGTGCAGGTAAAGGAAAAGTGTGATCGTGGAATCAAAGGCGATGAGGAGGAGGATGTTCTAGAGG
>NC_025693.1:15357205-15360264 GCF_000633955.1 Camelina sativa
GTTTCATTTTGGTATCAGAGCCCTTACGGTTCTAGGTTTGGGTTCGCTAGGTTTCTGTTGTAGATGTTTGGGATTTGCATGCTTGATTGATTATGTGAGTTAGTCAATTGTGTGTGGCATGGAGTCCTAGAACATCCTCTTTGAGCCTTCAATGAGATTCCACGGTGAGTTATTGTTATGTTTCTTTGTGTGGTTTTGATTTGTTTTCTGCTTGTTAGCCTCTGTTCTTGGAAGATCAGTGGTTAAGGTGTTTGAGTTGTTGGTCGTGGACGAGCACGTGGTCGTGGTCATTGTCGGGTGGGTCCCAAGGCCAGCGAGTGTGTGGTCCAGAGTTCCACGAGAAGGTACGTCAGAGAGTCGCAAGCGTATCAGGAGGGACCAGAGAGGGTTTGCCGGTGAGCGTGCCGGAGGTGCTGGGAACCCAGGTGTGGGGTTGCAGCAGGTGAAGCCCAGGGTCGAGATGATCGCTTGGCGGATCTGTTGGCGTGCTGTTGGAGCGGTTACCGAGAGGGGTATCAGTGTAGGCTCCAGTTGTGCCGCATGTGGCGGGGTGCAGCCGAGGGCTGCGGATGTTGAGGACTTTCCACCTTATGTTAGGAGGATGGAGCAGTTGTAGATGACCGGTATGAGATTATTCTCAAGAGGTATCGGGCCTAGAGAGGCGGATAGGTGGACATATGCAGTTGGAGCAGATATTTCTCTGCTTGGTGGTTAATCTAGTTGGATATTATAAGTTGAGTGGGCAGGTGTAGCATTGCAATGTTATACTTGGACCACAGGAGGTACTTGTGTCGAGAGATGTTTATATTCGTTAAGGATAGTTGGTCCCGAGGGGATGGTGATTCCCCTGAATACCGATAGCTCGAGGGGTTGAGGGCTCCGAGAGTGGCAGAGGGGATGTTGTTCTCCTGAGGGGATGAGTAGTTCCCCTGATACCGAGATCTTGAGGATTGTGGTCCAAGAGTGAGACGGTATAACTCGAAGACGCTGGTCTGAGAGTGAGATCGGTATAACTCGAAGGTTGCGACCTAAGAGTGGAAGAGTTGGGAGCAAGCAATGTATATAACANAGTTGGAGCAGATATTTCTCTGCTTGGTGGTTAATCTAGTTGGATATTATAAGTTGAGTGGGCAGGTGTAACATTGCAATGTTATACTCGGATCACAGGAGGTAGTTGTGTCGAGAGATGTTTATAGTCGTTAAGGATTGTTGCTCCTGAGGGGATGGTGATTCCCCTGAATACCGATAGCTCGAGGGGCTGAGGGCTCCGAGAGTGGCAGAGGGGATGATGTTCCCCTGAGGGGATGAGTAGTTCCCCTGATACCGAGATCTTGAGGATTGTGGTCCAAGAGTGAAACGGTATAACTCGAAGACGCTGGTCTGAGAGTGAGATCGGTATGGCTCAAAGGTTGCGACCTAAGAGAGGAAGAGTTGGGAGCAAGCAATGTATAGAACGTGAGTATGAACATAACGACGGAATGTAGACCTCGAGAGTGATGATGGTTTAATCTTGGATTTTAGGATTATGTTGGCCGGTGGGCCAGGGTTTTATGACCGGAGTGGTCAAGAATGTGTGGCTGATGTGCCAGGATTGAGTGGCCGGTGGTGCTGGAGTCCCGGGAAGGAGAGCTGCAGCAGATATGAGCCGGTAAGGGCATGGTTGCCAGGTACATAAGATTCACGAGAAGCCTTCATGGCAGGATAAACTAATCGTTGCGACGATGGTGGATGAAGTTCATTGGAGATGGACAAGGTTACTAGATTTAAGGTTTTGGTAAGCTTGCTGGGGGGAAACAAGTCAAGTAGGTTAAGTTGGCGGTCTGCAAAGCATTTGATACAGTGAATCGGAATATGCGAACGTATGGTACTTGTTTGTTTTATTACGCTCGTATTGATGATTTGCTGTGGAGAATAGCTAAGCGGAAAGCTAATTTTGGATTAATCTATCTTGTGGAAGTTTTCCCTAAGAGACAAGTTACTAGAGGTTCTTGGACGAACAAGAGGGTTGACATTTAGGTGGCTTCGAGTTGATGTCGGCATACTTGAGTGTTTGTTTGGCAGAGCTGAAGAAGCAGCTAGAGGATTTGTTGAGTAAGGGATTCAACCGTCCTAGTGTATCATTGTGGAGAGCGCCAGTGTTATTTGTCAAGAAGAAGGATGGGAGTTTCCGGTTGTGCATTGATTATCGGGGTTTGAACCGGGTCACTGTGAAGAACAAGTACCCTCTTCCTAGGATCGATGAGTTGTTGGATCAGTTGAGGGGTGCTACTTGGTTCTCTAAGGTAGATCTGGCGTCGGGTTATCATCAGAGACCGATAGATGAGGCAGATGTGAGAAACACGGCTTTCAGGATGACGTATGGGCATTATGAGTTCGTGGAGATGCCTTTATGGGTTGGCTAACGTACCAACAACGTTTATGAGATTGATGAACAGTGTGTTTCAGGAGTTTCTAGACGTGTCTGTCATCATTTTCGTCGACGATATCCTGGTATTTTCTAAGAGTCCTAAGGATTATGCGGTGAATTTGGGGGCAGTTTTGGAGAAGCTGCGGGAGCAGAAGTTGTTTGCTAAGTTGAGCAAGTGTAGTTTTTGGCAGCGTGTTATGGGTTCTCTGGGTCACATTGTTTCTGCAGAGGGAGTTTCAGTGGACCCAGAGAAGATTCAGTCCATTAGGGAGTGGCCGAGGCCGCAGAGTGCCACTGAGATTCGGAGTTTCCTGGGGTTAGCAGGTTACTATAGGAGGTTTGTTCGGGGTTTTGCTAGTATGGCTCAGCCGATGACTAAGCTTACAGGGAAGGATGTTCCGTTTGTGTGGTCACCAGAGTGTGGGGCAAGTTTTGCAAGTCTCAAGCAGATGTTGACTACCACGCCGGTGTTAGCACTGCCTGAGCAGGACGAGCCTTATGTTGTGTATACAGACGCTTCTAGAGTGGGGTTGGGTTGTGTACTTATGCAGCAGGGGAAGGTTATAGCCTATGCTTCGCGGCAGTTGCGGAAGCATGAAGCAAATTATCCTACTCCTGATTTGGAGATGGCAGCAGTGATCTTTGCTCTTAA
>NC_025693.1:15360290-15361601 GCF_000633955.1 Camelina sativa
CGGCAGTTGCGGAAGCATGAAGCTAATTATCCTACTCATGATTTGGAGATGGCAGCAGTGATCTTTGCTCTTAAGATTTGGAGATCCTATCTGTATGGTGGGAAGGTACAGGTATTTACAGATCACAAGAGTCTGAAGTACATTTTTACTCAGCCTGAGCTGAATTTGAGGCAGAGGCGTTGGATGGAGTTAGTAGCGGATTATGATTTGGACATAGCTTACCATCCTAGTAAAGTTAACCTGGTTGCAGATGCCTTGAGTCGGAAGCGGGTGGGGTTCGGCTCAGGAGCAGGATATGGAGGCGTTGGTAGGTGAGATTAGTGCATTGAGTTTGTGTGCTATCTCATAGGAACCTTTGGGTTTGGAGGCAGCTGATAGAGCGGATTTGTTAAGCAGAGTGAGGTTAGCTCAGGAGAGCGATGAGAGGCTGGTGAATGCCTCTAAGGCTGCGGGTGCAGAGTATCAGGTTTCTGCTAATGGTACTATCCTTGTGCATGGTCGGATCTGTGTGCCCGAGGGTGAGGATTTGAGGCAGGAGATACTGAGAGAGGCTCATTCGAGCAAGTTCTCTATTCATCCAGGGGCGAACAAGATGTACCGTGACCTCAAGCGGTATTATCACTGGGTCGGGATGAAGAAGGACGTAGCCGACTGGGTGGCGAAGTGTGATACCTGCCAGGTGGTTTATTACAGATTTTGCCTATTCCAGAGTGGAAGTGGGATATGATCACAATGGATTTTGTAGTAGGATTGCCAGTGTCACGGACCTTTGATGCTATCTGGGTCATTGTGGACCGGTTGACTAAGGCAGCACATTTTCTGGCCATTAAGAAGACTGATGGAGCAGTGGTCCTGGCTAAGAAGTATGTGAGGGAGATAGTCAGATTGCATGAGGTGCCGACGAGCATTGTGTCTGATAGAGATTCTAAGTTCACTTCGGTGTTCTGGAAGGCATTTCAGGCAGAGATGGGCATTAAGGTGCATATGAGTACAACTTATCATCCCCAGACTGATGGACGATCAGATAGTACGATCCAGATGCTGTAGGATTTGCTGAGAATTTGTGTGTCGGATTGGGGTGGCCATTGGGCAGATCACTTGAACCTGGTAGAGTTTGCTTACAACAACAATTATCAGGCGAGTATTAAGATGGCTCCTTACGAGGCTTTGTATGGGAGGCCGTGTCGTACACCGTTATGTTGGACTCAGGTGGGGGAGAGGAGCATATATGGTGCGGATTTTGTTCAGGAGACCTCGGAGAAGATTCGGGTTCTAAGGCTGAACATGAGGGAGGCTCAGGATCGGCAGAAG
>NC_025693.1:15363054-15363622 GCF_000633955.1 Camelina sativa
CATTTTTGAGATTAATAAGATGAGTATTTTTCTTTATGTTGACTGTTGTTGTCATGGGAAGAAGAGAAATAGTTCGGGTTTCTATTTTTTGAAGTTTCCATAAATAGGAAGTTTCCACAAAAGGAAGGTTTCCAGAATCAGAAAGTTTCTAAAAAAGGAAAGTTTTGTGGAAATGTTGAGGTAGATCTAGCCGGGAGATACTCGTTGGCATCAGTATTTGTTTTGCTCAAGGCCGTGCGGGCCCAACTCACGTGATACCGATAGCTCGATGGACTTTGTGGCCAGAGAGTGGGAGTGGTATGTTGCTTCGGATGGCGATCCGAAAGCGCGATTGAGGGTGACGACCCAAGAGCGGGATATGTGAGGCTCCCTGGATTCCGTATCTGTGAGCCGAGGCTCGGCAGTGAGCTGGTATGTCTCGAGGGTTGCGACCCGAGAGCGGGGGGAGTGTGTTTGAGTGACTTCCTTGATGCCGTAGCTTAAGGAGGTTGGCCTGATAGCGAGCCGGCATGATTCGTTGGTTGCGACCACGGACGGGGGAAGCACTGAGTTGTGAGCAAATAGTGTT
>NC_025693.1:15364564-15382656 GCF_000633955.1 Camelina sativa
AGATGGGAGGACGGCCTCACTAAGTATTTATGATAATACTTACGCATCTCAATTGTTGTTTGTGGTGTACAGGTAAAGGAAAAGTGTGATCGTGGAATCAAAGGCGATGAGGAGGAGGATGTTCTAGAGGCTTGATTGATTGTGGTCTAGCTATTGTTAGGTTGCTAGTATTGAGTTGATAGAGCATTGTAGGATGTTGGAACTTTGCTATTTCGTTATTGGTTATTGGATTATTGCTGTTGGTATTCTTATTGGATTAATGGAAACTGTTTCATTTGGTTATCCGCGGTTATTGATTGTTGTTAGGATGTTAGTGGGTATGGGACCACTAGTAAATTAAGGTGTTAAAAAAAAACGGAAAGGTTGTTTCACGATATTTGTGTTCTGCTACATTTTTTTGTATATGTAAACAACTATATTTTCCTCAGTCTTCATGCTATGAATTAATATTAATTTTAAGTTAATTTTTTATTATTATAATATTAATTTGTGTCAAGTATTAGAAAATATGATTTTTGGAGAGACGACACAAAAATTTTAAAAACCTGCAAATATTTAAGGAAAAAGTAAGCAACATTGCATGTGCACAAAAAGTAAGGAAAAAGTATCAACTGTATTGAACAAGAGAAAGAAGATGGCATGTGCACAAACTTGAAGTGGATTTGTGTAAATTACAAGCTTGAACAAGTTGTTAGCAGTGATTTAAGACGGTAAGTCTTACTCTTACTATATCCTTTTGTTAATTTTAACTGATGATTAAAGTTGTTGCATAAAAATTAAGATATTATATAAATTTTGTTTTCCTAAATTAAAGTATTATTAATTATCTATTTTTAAAATATACCCTCTATATAAAAATCTGCATAATACAAATGATGATAAAACACATATAATTAATGATGTATTAAAATTTAGAAACATCAAATAAATTTTGTATGAGATAACGAATAAGAAATAGCTACTTAATTACTTCAACTAAAACTTTTTACCGAGATATCCTATTTATTTTATTTTGCGTCAAAACATGAAGAACACATATTAAATATTTTTTTAAAAATTTGAACATTAAAATTTTAAAATTATATATCTAGATTTAAGATATATAAAAATTATTAAAAGTATAAATAAAATATATCTCGCACATGGTGCGAGCCTACTTCTAGTATATATATATAGAGTGGATTCAGGGGACCTTGAGGAGGATCCCCGCTTAGTCTTGCGATGTACTGGCCTAGGCTTTGAAAATTTCTCCATGCATCTCAAACACAAACTTGACGTTAAGCATCCTAGCCAAGAAAAAAAAAAAAAACATTGTTCATCGTCTAACGTAACTATTCGGGAATTGCCACTTGGTGTTCTTCAAACAACTGCCTCCAATCCTATTGAGCGATCCGTATGGGAAAGGTTTCTAGGGGCAGGTGTGTTTTGTCTTCCTTCTTCTCGCTGTCTAGCAAATTTATTAAACTCTTGTTGGTTTCTCTAACTAGTTAGTTTTTTTTTCCCATAGATGGAGTAGATTCAGTAGTACTCGAGGAGGATTTTGAGGAGGAGCCCGTTTGGTCTTGCGAAGTATGCTTTTCTACTGGACGAGGCTTTGATAATTTCTCCATGTGCACCTCAAACACTAACTTCATGCAAGCATCCTAGCCACACAAATAAAACATTATTCATTACGTAACTATTTGATCCAGCAAACTCCTACGTACAGTTTTGACCTCATGCTATCTTCTTCACAAGATAAGAACTTAGTTGAAGAGGAAGAGTAAATCCCTCATGTTCTTCTTCTCATAAAGCATTTCATATCGTGTATGCTTTGATGTACTTAATTAACAACAATAACTGTTATTGTATCTTATCCTTTGTGACTAATCAGGCATAACAAGGAGAATCACCAATGTCAAAATTTTTACAAGGTATGTTAAAAGCTTTTACAATATTTTTAAAAAGTTTTTAGAGAATATTTATACGGTATTTATATAATATTTATAAGATTTTCTACATATACAAAGACACTTTGTGTATACTCTTATAAAGTTACATATTTATTTGAGTATATCTTTCTTATAATCATTTTAGACAAGGTTTTTACAAAAGGGCTTTGTTAAAATTCCTCCTCCAAAAAATCACTAGACTACTTAATTTTTTTTTTTAAATAAACTACGTTTTGGCTCGATCCCGATTTACGTACATAGGCAGCTCATTTTGGCGTCCACTTCCGAGTCTAGCTATGGAAAAATGATATTAATATCTATTGTTATCTTATATACTAGTATTTTTGCAACAGTTTTTGCTTAAAAAAATATTTTTCATAAGTTTTTGCATTTAATGCCATTGAATTCTATCAATCTCCTATTCATTTTATAAGTCTCTGTTTGATACTAATCGAAGTCCATATTTTCATGGGCCTCTGTATGTCTAGGTTGTAGAAAAATCGAGGCCCAGATTGTAGAAAATTTTAGATTGCAAAAAAATCAAATACAAAGAGATTATAAGAGACATTTAATGGCCTTACCTTAGTTATCATCGCTGTATATACACCTTCCTCTACTATAGTAAGTTCATGATACAGCGTGAATAGACATGATTAGTATTTACCTTAAATCATCGCTGCATCTTCCTTACAAAGAGATTCGAAGAGACATTTATTATAGTTAATGTATTATTTTCATCAGCTAGAATAACTTAAAAGGATAATTTAGTTTCCCAAACAAAGCCATACGAACAATAACTTAAAAGGATATTATTTCTTTTACTTAAACATTTTTTAAATCTTTTTTCTGGGTCAAAAAAATATTCATAATTTTAAACTTACAAATTATACTTATGTTTTAAGTAAAAAATGATTACTAGAGAGACAAAAATTAGACAAAAAAATTGTGTATAACAAGGGAAACATAATATCATTCACTTATATACATATTATTAATTCAATATCATCATAAGAGATATATCAATTCTTGAAAATATTTAGATAACAAACTTAGACATATATTTTAATACTATATAGATTAAACTTATAAAAATTCGTTCCGCGGTATACATGGGGTCTTGATCTAGTATCTATGTATTTTATTAACTTATTTATATAAATTATTTCACCATCTATGTGCTTGCGTCAATGAAAACGATGATTATTACTATTAGTAGTTTAGTACCACATAGATCGAACAATTGATTACCACTGATGAAAACTTTTAAACTCTTAGAATTAAGCCCTCACCTCAGATGAGTTTGTAGTGAAATAACATAAATTTCATAATAACTAGCAAAGATGCACAAAATACATAAAAGTTAAATACATAAAGTTCATCTAACTAGCCAGAAGTGTAATCAAAAGAGATATAGTCCAAAACAAAACCAAGCAAGGGAAAATCAAGCGGAAACTGAGCTCACCATGGCTGAATCAAACCGATGTCACATAAAAATCTTGGTGAAATGAAGAAGATATTTTTTCTCTTCTTAATTTGTAAGCTATCCATATTTAGTAAAGTAAGATTTCACCGAAATAAAAAATCGACTAGATTAAGACCGTACTAGAGCACGGTTTGAAATTCATTTTATTTAAATTATAATTTTAATATAAAATATAAATTATGTGATTGTTTTAAAAAGTTTTTTTTGCATAAAACATCCCCTATATATTAATAGAGGAACATTTTGGCAAAAAAGCTGAGGTATCAGCATTACAGAGCTCAGGACATTCTTTCCTTTATTTGTCATCAGCTTTTAAAAATATTTACATTTATTTACCATTATATTTTTCCAAAAATACAATTAACACCCAAAATTAAAATTTTATATTATCTTTTAACTTAATTATATCCTTTAATTATATTTTCATAAAAATTTTAAAATGAATTTTAAGAACCTTTTGTTCATATGATATAATAATATAAGATTGATATTATAATAACTCTCACGGGTTAAATTTTAATTATTATACAAAAAACTTTTATAGATAAATACTACACAATCAAATTTTAAATATTTCAATTACCCATAAATATAATAGATTTTGTAAATAAAAATTACAGTAAAAACATTAAATAATTATTTTATACCGCACTATGTGCGGGTTGTTACCTAGTTATGCAATAAAATCATATGCTAAATATGATGGCTTGAAAGACACATATTTTGTAAGTTTTATATTGTTAATGAAATTGAATTTAAATATTCAAATTTGACACATTACTCAGTAAAAATTTTATTTCAATAGATATTATTTTTAAAGAATACTATTACTAAAGCTTGAATATTTTATAGATTGAACAAATTATATTGGTTTTTAAAAATTCAACTTTTGGTATATCCGGAAATAAAACTATTTTTATAATTATAATAAATAATATGATAATTTATTTGTTTCACAAAATAGACTCATATATAAAAATGAGAGGTGAAGTATAATGATAATTAATAAATTAATATGTTAAGTTAGATATCAAAAGATTTTAATATGGATGGATAAATTAATAAAGGAAATTAATATAGTAAGTTAGATGATATTAAATGATTTTTTTGAATATTCTCTTTAAGATTTTCGGAAATAAATTAAAGTTGCACCCACTATTTAACTTGTAACCAATTAATCTATAATCTATTTGTAACCAACTTATTAAAATTATATAAGCCCTGTTCGTTTCAGTATCGCAGCGACACCTTCCAGCGACGGTAAATTACACTGACATCAATGAATTCTTTCTTCTTTGCTATCGCTGGTTTTCTGTTTGCTGTCGCTGCTTTCCTTTCTGCTCATGTTGTTTTCCGTCGCTGGCCGTCGCTGAATTTTTCAGCGTCTCATTTAACAAAAAATCTGTCGCTGTTTTTTTTTTTTATAAGATGCTTTATTGTTGGGTCAAAAATAAACGAATCAAATTAGTGTTATTTTGGTGTCGCTAAAAGGTGTCGCGCGACTCTGCAAACGAACAGGGCTATAGTCTACAAAAGAGTGTTGTGTACTTTCGTTTTATTATAAAGGGGATACATAAGATATCCCTTTTTGATATGTATTTATCCTCTCAAATATACAATATAAAGACACATTTTTATCTATTTATTTCCTTTTTAATATGTTCAATTTACTCTTGTTTTGGTCAAAATACTTGGTTTCATTCATTCATGGAAACAAAGTACAAAGAGGTGGATTTCAAGATCCAAAGTTTGCACACAATACATAAAGACATTTCCCAATGCCAAAGGAAATTAAAAGAGATCAACAAAGTATCCAAGAGAGCTTTGAGGCAAGAGCTAGAAAGCAATTTACCACATGTGATGTCAAGGTTTGTCGACAGTTCATCAACGAGAGGCTCAATGGACAACATGATGGTCACTGTCAAGCATTGACTAGATGACGTTGATAAGGTGGTCTTGGAAACTGGGAGGAGTTTGGAGTAACTTGCTAGACATGTCAGATGTGGGTTGTTGGCCGAGAGAATCTAGAATTATACTCAAACATACGACAACATGAGTTCCGGTCTAAGAAGCCATGGAGCTTCAAGCACTTGGGAGCAATAGGAGCCGACGTATAAGCTAGTAACAAGGTTTGAACGAATACAGTGTGATGTCGTAACAAGCCAGTGGGTTCTCTCTTGCAATAAGGCTTTTGATAGACAAGGGAATATGTAATATTCTGTTCTCATATTTATATAGATATTACTTGCACGGCATTCATACACTCTTGTATATATTGGTGACATAATGTAATGAGAGAGGGCATCAGGTCTTGCTTTGTAACATAGTATCAAAGCCCTGAAAAAAAAAAATCTTCCGCCGCTTTCATCTTCCTCTTCTCTCTTCTATTCTCTTCTCTCGCTTACCCTCTGCTCCTTCTCCTAAAACACTAGATCTCTTCTTTATTCTATCTTCTCTTCCTTCCTTCCTCGATGGCTCAACCGGTTCACAAAATCTTTACCGTGACTCACAGTAAGTCACACATCCCTCTCGTCCTCGACATGCAGAAGATGAACTAGGACGCCTGGCGTGAACTCTTCGAGACTCACTATTACAGCTTCGGCGTCTACGGCCATCTCGACGGAACATATACTCCAACCAATGCCGAGGACACTCCTTGAAAGGAACGGGACGGCATCGTCAAAATGTGGATCTACGGCACCATATCCCCCTCCCTTCTCGACACCATTCTCAAAACCCGTAGCTCCGTTCGAGAGATCTAGACATCCATCGAGAATCTCTTCCGAGACAACAAGGAGGCTCGAGCTATCCAACTTGAAAACGGTCTCCGCTCACTCACCATCGGCGATCTCTCTGTCCATGACTACTGCCAGAAGCTGAAGACTCTCTCGGATCTATTGACTAATGTTGATTCTCCTATCACCGAACGTGTACTCGTTATGCATATGCTTAGTGGTCTCACCGAGAAATACGATAACATTGTCAACATCATCAAACATCGCCAACCCTTCCCATCGTTTGCCACTGCTCGCTCCATGCTTGCCGAGGAGGAATGACGTCTCTCCAAACAAGTCAAAACAACCTCTGCCTCTCTCGATTCTTCCTCTCACAGTGCGCTCTACATATCTTCCGGCTATAACAACAACTCTCATCGTCACAACACCTCCAACAGAGGTCACTACAACGGCGGTAACAATAACAACGGTCGAGGACGCGGTCGCGGACGGAGTTACAGTCGCAGAGGACGTGGTCGACAGAACTGGAATTGGGGCGCTAACTGGCGTATGCCACCTCCGTGGTATCAACCTCCAATTTCGACCTCACCGTGGCCACAAAGAAATTGGCCACACCAACCTATGGCCTACTTGACAGCCACTCATCCTGCAGCTGCTGGCGTTCTCGGGTCCTCTCCACACACACCACCTCCGGCTGTTCAACCAACACAATTCCCACCAAGCCTTGCCGCCACTTTTGGGACAATGATGGTGCAAGATCCGGTGGATGGCAACTGGCATATGGACACTGCTGCAACGTCCCACCTCACGGCACAACCAGGTACCCTACATTCTCTTTTTAATTTGACTCTTCCCCATCGGTTATAGTCGGTAATGGATCCTCTATTCCTACAAATGCTTTTGGTCACTCTCTTATCATGTCTAATAGCCAACCTCTTCACCTTAAAAAACGTCCTAGTTTGCCCTTCTATCATCAAAAATCTTGTCTCGGTACGTCAATTCACTAAAGATAACTCTGTCTCTGTGGAATTTGATCCGTTTAGTTTTTGTGTAAAGGACTTCCCAACTCGGATCACGCTTATCCGATGTAACAGCGATGGACCTCTATATTCCATCACGTCACCACCATCGGCCATTCTATCTTCTCCATCTCCACAAGCCATGATTTCCACGGTTCCCAACACCATGTTGTGGCATCGTCGTCTCAGTCACGTGGGAAACACTACTCTACAATCTCTTATCTCTTCTTCTACAATAAATTGTTCTAAAACTGACATGCCTCTTTGTCATGCTTGTCAGTTGGGGAAACACATTTGTTTACCTTTTGATTCTGTTATTTCTACTGTTTTTTAACCTTTTCAAATAATTCATTCTGATGTCTGGACCTCACCGTTTCCAGCATTACGGGTTTCAAATATTATGTCATTTACATTGATCAGTTTACTCATTTTCTTTGGGTTTTTCCTTTACGTAAAAAATCTGATGTCTTCTCAATATTTTTACAATTGATGGCTTATGTATCTAATCAGTTTGGCCGCATCATAAAAGCGTTGCAATGCGACAATGGTGGTGAATATCAAAACAACACTTTCCTCTCCCATCTTTCAAAACATGGCATCGTTCCTCGCTTCTCTTGCCCTCACACTTCCCAACAAAATGGCAAAGCCGAGCGTATGCTCTGAACACTTAACAATTGCGTTCGTTCTCTTCTTTTCCAGGCGTCCATGCCACCTTCCTATTGGGTAGAAGCAGTCATAACGGCTATTCACCTCTTCAATATCCTCCCCTCATCCTCCATCAACAATGAAACTCCTTATACCAAACTCTTTCGCAAGCCAACCGCATACACTCACCTTCGAGTCTTTGGTTGCTTGTGCTATCCCAATCTCCTTCCTGTCACACCACACAAAATAGCTCCTCGTTCCACCGCCTGTGTCTTCCTTGGATATCCCACCAATCATAAAGGATACCAATGTCTTGATCTTCAAACTCGCAAGGTAATAATTTCCTGTCATGTTACCTTTGCTGAGTCTCTTTTTCCTTTCTCCCAAACCACACAAACTCCTCCCTCCGTCGCACCCACAAATGTGCCTATCCCACCATCGACTCTCCTTCTTCCCCTCTATACACCGTCAGTCGAAAACACAGCACCTCCGCAGCCACCCACTCTGATGGAACCGGTACCCCCGCCGGCTCCGCCAGTTGCTGCTACACCTCCACCTGCGACGTCTCACCCTATGGTGACACGTAGTAAACGAGGCATTTCCAAGCCGAGACAACCCCTCTCTCTTCATACCACCGTTCTTTCTCCCCTCCCTTCATCTCACCTTAAAGCTCTAGAGGATCCTAACTGGAATCCAGCCATGCATGAGGAATATAACGCTCAAATTAAAAAGAGGATGTGGGACCTCGTACCACGGCCTGAAAACAATAATATTGTGTGTTCAATGTGGAGCTTTACGCATAAGTTTCGTGCAGACGGCAATCTTTCAAGGTACAAGGCATGCTTAGTCGCAAATGGGAAATCACAAGAAGTCGGTGTGGACTGCGATGAGACATTCAGTCCGGTCGTCAAGCCAGCTACTATCCGCCTTGTTCTTGATCTATCTCTCTCTCGACAGTGGCCAATCCACCAACTTGATATCAAAAGTGCCTTCCTCAATGGCACTCTTGATGAAACGGTCTATATGCATCAGCCATTGGGCTTCCGCGATCTCGACAAACCTGACCACTGCTGTCTACTACGACGCTCCCTCTACGGCCTCAAACAAGCTCCGCGCGCATGGAATCAACGGTTTGCAGAGTATGCTTGTTGGATCGGTTTTAAACAAAGCAAAAGCGACCAATCACTCTTTGTGTATAACCACGCCGACGGCAGGGCCTATCTCCTTCTTTATGTGGATGACATCGGTCTCACCGCATCTTCCACGTCGCTGCTCAACCGTATTATCTCTTTGCTTAGCAAGGAATTCGAAATGATGGATCTTGGAGAGCTCCATTATTTTCTTGGCATCGAAATCACGCGGAACACATCTGGTGATGTGATCGCAGGACGCGACCTCAGCCAAGAAGACCAAGACACGCCGGACGCGACCGAGACGCCTGACCAAGACGCATTGGACGCGACCAGGGCAACCTCTTCAGACGTGGCCAAGGCTCCAACGATCCTTCCCGGAGCCACCACACGTTCCAAGAGCTCAGCAAAGGCGGCCAAACAGCGGCTCAACCTATTTGTCCGAACTTACGTCCGACACCAGCCACCCAACGAAGACTCCGAAGGCTCAGTCCGCTTAGTCTTCACTCTTACCCAAGAGTGAAGACGGTCAAGTCGTTAAGCGAGGAAGTGTACTCTTTTTCCTCACTCCGGGTTTGTCCCAATGGGTTTACCGGAGGAGGTTTTAACGAGGCATGGAGCTAAACGCAAAACGCTTAAGGCTAAGTTGCTTCACGCGCAAGGCCAAGGCGGTTATCTCTCTTTCCCTCTTATTTTTGGTTTAATTTTGAACTTGAGAATATTCTCTTTTGATCCTATGTTTATGAACGTTGGAGAGTGTTTGTGGCTAAGCGTGTTAGTCAAAAGGTGGCGATGTGTTCTCTTTGTAAAGGGGACACGTCAAAAGGACGATGTGCGGATCAAGATGAATCCGCGTGTCCTTAAGCTCCTACCTAGACCTAGCTATTTAAACTCTTCTTAAGCCCTTGTTCCTCCTTAGACTTGTATGAAAATAAAACTTTTCTCAAGAGAGATTCTTGAAACTTGTCTCACTCTTCTCTTTCTTCAATCCGGGATTGAACCTTGAGAAAACCCTAACAAGACGCGAACCGGGTTCGCCCTTGTTAGCGACCGTATCAAGAGGAGAGCCAAACCTCTTGTGTCGTCAATCGATCCATCCGTATTTTCCCCTCACTACGTTTCCATCTGTCCTCTTTCATCTTTCTCGAGTCCCCTCGAATCATCTCAAATCATTCCGCTATCGTTTCCCTCGAAGACGTCCACCCGCTCGTCCCGCATCCGTACTGACCGATTGAACCGTTCGTGGCTTCCTGAAGTATCTCCCGAACGGCTCGTTTGAATTCCTTCAAACTCCGTTTCCATCGTTTGATTCTTCCCTAGAACCGAAGCCCAGAACCTCGGCCGTGAAAAGCTTCACCGACTGAAAGTTGGCCGAGAGTCCAAGCCGCGTCCGTACCGCGATCGTACCGTGACCGTGTCCTTGGGTCACATCAGCTTGGTATCAGAGCTTCAAAGCTCCTACGAGGTTGTTTCTTTCCAGAACCCTCTGTTCCTTTAAAGTTTCAATTTTTGAGTTTAAAGCTTGCATCTTTTAGCTCCATAGGACTCGCTTGTTCTTTTTGGTTTAATTTGGTGCATGCTTAGGCTTGTTTTTCGTCCGCTTAGGTTGTTAGAATTCGCATTTGTTCTTCGTGTTCATATCTCTGTTCCTTTGTGTTCTTGCGAGCTCACTTTTAGATCCATAAAGCTAGTTTCGCGATTAGTTTTTGTGTTTCCGGTCTTAGGCATAAAGCAATTCTTGTCGCGTAGCACTTTTACTTTTGCTTTTGCTTTATTTGTTTTAGTCATAGGATTGCATGTGTCATGGCTGTCCTCAATCATTGTTAGTGGAACGAATCTTTGTGTGGTCCTCTTGAGTGTGTGAGACTCACGTGTGGTTTTCTTTTTGCGAGGTTTAAATTCAAACCTATACCGCGGAGCCACGCCACGTCACCAACAACCAGTCCGTACGATGGCCGAAGAAATTCCACCAGCGCCACCAGAGATTGGTGTCACCCTCGCCGCATTACGAACCGGCCTAGAGCAACTAGCTGATCGCCTCACGAGGATTGAACTTATGAATCCTCCTCGCGAAGATCCGTTACCCGCGAGGCGACCACGACGCGAGCCGGCGAGTGATCAGTCCGATGAGGACTTTGAACCGAGGCCTAGACGACGACACCGCTATGATGATCAAGACGACGAAGGTCCGAGACGTTATGAGCCGAACCACAAGATGGTCCCACCAACGTTCGCAGGCAAGTCAGACCCCGAGGCCTATCTTGAATGGGAAAGTCGCATGGACCACTTATACTCGTGCCATGCCTATCCGGAGCTACGAAAGGTCCAATATGCGGTGGCACAATTCACCGATCACGCCCTTACCTGGTGGGATCGACTGGAAGCTGAACAACGACGCAACCGCGACCGACCTATCACTGTTTGGGAGGTCTTGAAAGCAGAGATGCGAAGGCGCTACGTGCCTCCCTACTACCACCGCGAGCTCCAGAAGAAGTTTCGGCGACTAACGCAAGGCGCACGGAACGTGGAGGAGTATTACGAAGAATTTGAACACTTGCGCAACCGGTTGCAAGTCGATGACTCCGAAGAGTCACTCATGGCTCAGTTCTTGGACGGATTGCAAGAACGCATTGCACGCAAGGTCGAGCGCCAACCCTATCAAACCTTTGAGGAGTTATTGCATCTCTCGGTGCAAATTGAGACTCAAATCAAGAAGAAGAGCGCCTCTGTGCCTCGTGGCCGAACTCAAGGAGCTACCAATTGGACTCCTAACGCGTTGCCACCAAACCGATTGCCGGAAAAACCAAAGGCGACCAGCGCAGATTCAAGGTTCAAACCTAGGGAACCGGCCACCAATGAGCGCCAAGATCCGCGACACAACCTTACCGACGTCCGGAGCCGCGACATTGTATGTTTCAAGTGTCAAGGGAGAGGCCATTACGCTCGTGATNCCTCCTCGCGAAGATCCGTTACCCGCGAGGCGACCACGACGCGAGCCAGCGAGTGATCAGTCCGATGAGGACTTTGAACCGAGGCCGAGACGACGACATCGCTATGATGATCAAGACGACGAAGGTCCGAGACGTTATGAGCCGAACCACAAGATGGTCCCACCAACGTTCGCAGGCAAGTCAGACCCCGAGGCCTATCTTGAATGGGAAAGTCGCATGGACCACTTATACTCGTGCCATGCCTATCCGGAGCTACGAAAGGTCCAATATGCGGTGGCACAATTCACCGATCACGCCCTTACCTGGTGGGATCGACTGGAAGCTGAACAACGACGCAACCGCGACCGACCTATCACTGTTTGGGAGGTCTTGAAAGCAGAGATGCGAAGGCGCTACGTGCCTCCCTACTACCACCGCGAGCTCCAGAAGAAGTTTCGGCGACTAACGCAAGGCGCACGGAACGTGGAGGAGTATTACGAAGAATTTGAACACTTGCGCAACCGGTTGCAAGTCGATGACTCCGAAGAGTCACTCATGGCTCAGTTCTTGGACGGATTGCAAGAACGCATTGCACGCAAGGTCGAGCGCCAACCCTATCAAACCTTTGAGGAGTTATTGCATCTCTCGGTGCAAATTGAGACTCAAATCAAGAAGAAGAGCGCCTCTGCGCCTCGTGGCCGAACTCAAGGAGCTACCAATTGGACTCCTAACGCGTCGCCATCAAACCGATTGCCGGAAAAACCAAAGGCGACCAGCGCGGACTCAAGGTTCAAACCTAGGGAGCCGGCCACCAATGAGCGCCAAGATCCGCGACGCAACACCACCGACGTCCGGAGCCGCGACATTGTATGTTTCAAGTGTCAAGGGAGAGGCCATTACGCTCGTGATTGTCCGAACGCACGGACGATGATACTGACTGAGGCTGGCGAGATCGAGTCCGACGATGAGGCCACTGAAGAAATGGTGCGAGGAGAAACCGAGCTGGAAGAAGCTGTTGCGGAACCCGAGGTCGGAGAACTGCTCATGATACGCCGCATCCTGAACGGCGGTGTAGCCACGGATGACGCCAACCAACGAGATGCATTGTAAGTGGTCGCGTTTGTGGCTTGATCATAGATGGAGGTTCTTGCACTAATGTGGCAAGTTCCAGTCTTGTCAAGAAACTTTCTCTTGAAACCACAAACCACCCTCGCCCTTATCGCTTGAGATGGTTAAATGATAAGACCGTGATCCAAGTAAAGGAACAAGTCACGGTCCCATTCAGTATCGGTCCGTATAAGGATCAAGTTCTTTGTGATGTGGTGCCTATGCAAGCTAGCCACCTCTTATTGGGGCGCCCATGGCAGTTTGATAAGCGCACCACACACTGCGGCCATACTAACCAATACTTTTTCGTTCATGACAACAAACGTATTTGCTTGAAACCCTTGAGCCCCACGCAAGTACATGAAATGCAAGACAAGTTGTCTAAAGACTCGAACGATAAAAAGAATTTCCTGATTCAATATGGTGATGTTAGAAAGTCCCTTAAGGACTCAGCCCAAGTGATTTTGATGTTGTTTCGAGATGCATTGCTTTCAGGTCTTGATGGTTCACTAGAAGCCTTACCGGAGGTCATACGCGGCGTCCTCAAGCGATTCGCCGATGTGTTCCCCGAAGAACTCCCCGAAGGCCTACCACCGATCAGAGGCATCGAACATCAGATCGATCTAGTCCCAGGAGCGCAGCTTCCCAACCGGCCAGCCTACCATGTCAACCCCGAAGAGGCGAAGGAGCTTGAGCGACAAGTCAAAGAGCTCATGGCGCAAGGTTACGTCCGAGAGAGTTTGAGTCCGTGTGCTGTACCAGTGCTACTAGTCCCGAAGAAAGACGGATCATGGAGGATGTGCGTTGACTGTCGAGCCGTCAACAACATCACTATCAAATACCGCCACCCCATTCCACGCCTCGATGACATGCTAGACGAGCTTAGCGGCGCCAGTGTCTTCTCAAAGATCGATCTGAAGAGCGGCTACCATCAAGTTCGGATGAAGGAGGGTGACGAGTGGAAAACGGCCTTCAAGACAAAACAGGGTTTGTACGAATGGCTGGTAATGCCATTCGGTCTTTCTAACGCCCCCTCTACCTTTATGCGTCTTATGAACCATGTTTTGAGATCGTTTATCAATAAGTTCGTAGTGGTTTATTTTGATGATATATTGGTATATAGCTCTAGTTTGACTGATCATGTAAAACACCTAGAGGCTGTCTTGTTTACCCTCCGCGAAGAGCAACTCTACGCAAACTTGAAAAAGTGCGTGTTTGCTGCTGATGAATTGGTCTTTTTAGGCTTTGTTGTGAGTTCGCAGGGCCTCAAGGTCGATGGAGAGAAGATACGCGCAATAGAGGAGTGGCCCACGCCAACGAGCATCACTCAAGTCCGGTCGTTCCACGGCCTAGCCAGTTTTTACCGGAGGTTTGTGCGAGATTTCAGTACGATCGCCGCGCCTCTCACCTCCGTGATCAAGAAGAACAGCGAGTTTCGATGGGGAGAGGAACAAGACAAGGCGTTCACCGAGCTCAAGAAACGCCTCACGCAAGCACCCTTGCTTACATTGCCCGACTTCAACAAAACTTTTGAGGTTGAGTGCGATGCGTCGGGAGTTGGAGTCGGAGCTGTCCTGACTCAAGGAGGCAAACCGGTGGCGTACTTTAGTGAGAAGCTTAGTGGAGCTACGCTTAATTACCCTACGTATGACAAGGAGTTATACGCCCTCGTTCGTGCCATGGAGGTTTGGCAACATTATCTATTGGCGAGAGAGTTTGTGATTCACACTGATCACGAAACTCTCAAGCACCTCCGCGGCCAGACCAACCTCAAGAGATGTCATGCGAAATGGTTGGAGTTCATTGAGTCGTTTCCATACGTCATTAAGTACAAGAAGGGCAAGGAGAACGTAGTCGCCGACGCCTTGTCGAGACGGCATGCACTAATCACCACAATGGACGCGCGCGTATTGGGTTTTGAAAGCATCAAAGATGCTTATGCTGGAGATGCTGAGTTTGGAGATTGCTTCCAGAACCATGGGAAAGGAATCTACACCGAGTTCTACATTCACGAGGGTTTCCTGTTCAGAGGTCGAAGGCTGTGTATACCAAATGGTTCTATCCGGGAGTTGCTAGTTCGTGAAGCCCATAGTGGAGGTTTAGCGGGTCATTTTGGCATCACCAAGACCTTGGCCGTGCTCAAGGAGCATTTTTACTGGCCAAAGATGCGAAGTATGGTAGAAAAGCACGTCGGCCGTTGCATAGCTTGTCGCACCTCCAAGTCGACAACTCACCCGCATGGCCTCTACATGCCTTTGCCCGTGTCCACCGCACCATGGATCGATCTCTCCATGGATTTCATCCTCGGCCTACCCCTCTTGGCGCATAAAGATAGTATCATGGTGGTTTTTGATAGGTTCTCGAAGATGGCTCACTTCATTCCATGCAATAAGAACAATGATGCTGTGCAATTGGCGAACTTATTCTTCAGTCAGGTCGTAAGGCTTCATGGCGTTCCGCGCACCATCATATCCGATCGGGATCCCAAGTTCCTTGGTCACTTCTGGCGAACTATTTGGCGCAAGCTCGGGACGAAGTTACTGTACTCCACCGCGGCTCACCCTCAGACCGACGGCCAAACGGAGGTCGTCAACAGATCAATAGGCGCCTTACTCCGCACAGCTATCGCCAGCAACAAAGGCTCCTGGCTCGAGTGCATTCCGATCATCGAGTTTGCATACAACCAAGCGGTGCATTCAGCTACGAAAAGGTCGCCATTCGAGGTCGCATACGGATTCAAGCCTTTGACGCCCCTGGATCTCCTCCCTATACCACCGAATGAAGCCGAGAATCAAGACGGAGTCGCACGAGCAGAAATGGTCAAGGCTTTGCACGAGGAGGTCCGAGCCAACATAGAGCGAAGGAACGAGCAGTATGCACGCTTCCTCAACCGAGGACGTAAACCGATGCTGTTCAAACCTGGTGATTGGGTCTGGTTACACTTAAGGCCGGAGAGGTTCCAGCAGAAACGCAAGGACAAGCTCAGCCCGCGAGGAGATGGCCCATTCCGAGTCATCGAGAAGATCAACGATAACGCCTACCGACTTGAGCTTCCAGGTGAGTTTGGTACATCCACCTCATTCAATGTCACTGACCTCGTTCCGTTTGATGTAGGTGAAGACGAAGATGTTTTGGGGACAAAACCTTTTCAAGGGGGAGGGAATGATGTGATCGCAGGACGCGACCTCAGCCAAGAAGACCAAGACACGCCGGACGCGACCGAGACGCCTGACCAAGACGCATCGGACGCGACCAGGGCAACCTCTTCAAACGTGGCCAAGGCTCCAACGATCCTTCCCGGAGCCACCACACGTTCCAAGAGCTCAGCAAAGGCGGCCAAACAGCGGCTCAACCTATTTGTCCGAACCTACGTCCGACACCAGCCACCCAACGAAGACTCCGAAGGCTCAGTCCGCTTAGTCTTCACTCTTACCCAAGAGTGAAGACGGTCAAGTCGTTAAGCGAGGAAGTGTACTCTTTTTCCTCACTCCGGGTTTGTCCCAATGGGTTTACCGGAGGAGGTTTTAACGAGGCATGGAGCTAAACGCAAAACGCCTAAAGGCTAAGTTGCTTCACGCGCAAGGCCAAGGCGGTTATCTCTCTTTCCCTCTTATTTTTGGTTTAATTTTGAACTTGAGAATATTCTCTTTTGATCCTATGTTTATGAACGTTGGAGAGTGTTTGTGGCTAAGCGTGTTAGTCAAAAGGTGGCGATGTGTTCTCTTTGTAAAGGGGACACGTCAAAAGGACGATGTGCGGATCAAGATGAATCCGCGTGTCCTTAAGCTCCTACCTAGACCTAGCTATTTAAACTCTTCTTAAGCCCTTGTTCCTCCTTAGACTTGTATGAAAATAAAACTTTTCTCAAGAGAGATTCTTGAAACTTGTCTCACTCTTCTCTTTCTTCAATCCGGGATTGAACCTTGAGAAAACCCTAACAAGACGCGAACCGGGTTCGCCCTTGTTAGCGACCGTATCAAGAGGAGAGCCAAACCTCTTGTGTCGTCAATCGATCCATCCGTATTTTCCCCTCACTACGTTTCCATCTGTCCTCTTTCATCTTTCTCGAGTCCCCTCGAATCATCTCAAATCATTCCGCAATTGTTTCCCTCGAAGACGTCCACCCGCTCGTCCCGCATCCGTACTGACCGATTGAACCGTTCGTGGCTTCCTGAAGTATCTCCCGAACGGCTCGTTTGAATTCCTTCAAACTCCGTTTCTATCGTTTGATTCTTCCCTAGAACCGAAGCCCAGAACCTCGGCCGTGAAAAGCTTCACCGACTGAAAGTTGGCTGAGAGTCCAAGCCGCGTCCGTACCGCGATCGTACCGTGACCGTGTCCTCGGATCACATCATCTGGTCTCTTCCTCAACCAACAAAACTATGCAGCTGATATACTCCATCGAGCCAACATGACTCATTGTAACCCCTGCACCACACCGGCCGATACACGCACTAAACTCGCCGCCAGGACTGGTTCGTCGGTTGCTAATCCGACCCTTTACCGTAGTCTTGCTGGCGCTCTTCAATATTTGACGTTTACAAGACCGGACATCTCCTTCACCGTTCAACAAGTCTGTCTGTTTATGCATGATCCTCGCGAGATCCATTACAAGGCTCTCAACGGATACTAAGGTACGTTAAAGGCACACTCGACTTTGGTTTGCAGCTATACCCTACCAAGACTTCCGGACTCGTAGCATCTATGGACGCCGACTCGGAAGGTTGTCCTTCCACACGACGCTCAACCTCTGGTTATTGTATCTTCCACGGTGACAATCTCATTTCATGGTCCGCAAAGCGTCGACACACTGTCTCACGGTCCAGTGCAAAAACCGAGGGCACATAGGAATTTACTATGTCAGCTGTTGACAAAAACACAATTATCTGTATAGATTGTTCACAATTTCTATAAATATATCTTTGTTTTAAAATATTCAAATTACAACATAGGAATTTACTACGTCAGCTCAAAGGAGCCAATTGGAGGTAAATTGTCTACAAAGGAAAAATAATTAAGAGTATTCTTGCAACATAGTAGTACGTACGTAGTAGCAAATTTTGGATTGAAAAAGAAGAAGAAGAGTTGACAAAAAAAAAAAAAAAAAAAAAA